>NC_090943.1:66573439-66876469 GCF_040807025.1 Struthio camelus | reverse complement strand
AGCCCAGTCTTCTTGCCAGAGCCAAACCACCTCCTTTTCCCCCCACCCTTACACCATCAGTGAAGAACTTCCATCTCTCTCAGCTGGATCCTGTCACTCCTTCCATCCTGGAAAGGTCTTCCTATCCAGGCTCAGCTTTTTTCTCCCCTTAGTCTGCCTGTTGCCCTGTGTCTCCTTTCACAGCCTCACCTGCTGCTCATTACTGACTTACTGCTCTGCCTCAGAGAGCCGTCTGAGCTCTCCTCTCCCCCTTTGTTTTATTCTCTTGCCCAGTTTTCCTTTTTCCCAAACAGCCACTGCATCCATGCTGCATTGTGCCCTATTACATTTCTGGAAGCTAGAGGAGACAGTTACACCCACATCTCTTTTGACAGTTCAGATATCTTGCAGTAAGTTGCGTCTCATGCTACCCTTGATGAGTGTTGGCTTCCTCTCCCTTCCTTAATCAGTTCTCTCCTTAATTATTTCTCTCCTTAATCAATTTTCTGATTACTATTCCCTGTCTACCAATCAAGATTGTTCCTATCATCTGACATTGACAGTCAACCTCAGCTTGCATATACTAGGAGATTCCTCTCTCTAGTTTTCTGACACCAACATCCTGCCACTAAAATTGGTGTCAATGAGTACCTTGCAGAAAGAATCACTAGGGAAATGGACTTGATCAGACTAGGCACAAACAGGGAATCTACTGGACCACTTTTAGTAAAACCACCATCTCCCCCGCTCTTCTACTGGGTGCAAAGAGCCACAGGAAGAAGGACACAAAGGAAAAAGGTAATTTTCCCTTTGAAATTCGCCTCTTCTGTTTGTACCTGATGTGGCAAAACTTTGGATCTCACTTCTTGCTCTTTTGTGCCCCAGACTTTTCTGCATACCAGTTCTGGCAATGGGGTTTTACTAGCTTATACCCCTTGCATTTCACAAGGTCGTTAAGAAACCAAAAACATGGTTATTTGTCCTTGCTAGCACCTCACCAAATCCAAATCGTTATCTCACACCATCTTCTATAATTGATCTCCTTTTGCTAGGCTCTTTCAGTGTGTTGAAAGGCCCCCACCCTACCACATGCTGTGATGCTGTGACCACACTGGTAGCGATGCCAGGTGGGATCTTTTATCAAAGCAGAGGTGTTCTGTGGTGTATCCTATGAAATTTCCTTCCTTCTTTTGCTGTCAGTTTGAAACGTCACTTGGATACAAGTTCGTGGCCCTTTGTGCCTGGCTTAGAATGTGGGTCAGGCCAAGGAAGTCCTGAGAGAGCGCTCAAAGTTGTACCTGTCAGAAGGTTTGCACCTTGATTTTCGTAGAGTATTTAGCAATATCGGAGATGAATCTATATTCTCAGCCTAATAAACCTATTCTCTTCCCAGCGGTGTTCAGCTCATGACCCTCAAAGATTTCCATATTAACTCAATTCACTAGCACATATTTGCCAGCTGACACAGCCTGGAATATTTACTGATTGCTACTTATAGTAAACTAATATGAGCCATCATAATCACCTCCTTGAATTAGATCTTGGTGTTGTAGGATTTACAGCTTTGATTTGATAGATTATATGCAAATATAACACCAAAATACAACATATAGAAGCTGCAAATCTCCCTTCTGTATAACAACATCCAGTAAAGTTTTAAAAAATATGCCGCTTCCTCTACTCTGAAGCTAAAGCGGTAGTGCTTGTTTAATCAGTCAACTAAAAGCAAAATCGTCATATCTCATCTACTAGAAAAGAGAATGGAGATTTCAGCAGCTCAGCAGAGAACTGAAGTAGATAATATTTAAACAGAAAAGAAAAAATCCAAAAGGTGAATAGCTAAAACTGGCCTGAGACCCTCTGCACATGCTGGCTAACTAAATGTCATTTGAAATTTCCCCCCCTCCCCTATTTAACATATTTTTAAAAATGTAATCTCTCTCTCTACTTCTTTTCTCTACTTTTCTTTTTTCCTAAAAAGACAACAAGGAAAGTTAAATTTCTGACTGAACTAGGCTAGAACCATCTGCTTCACCTGAGACTCTATGTGGAGTTCAGCAGCCCGCCACCCCGTAACTGGTTAGCTATATCCTTTCTGCTAACTCTTTACTGCCGCAGTTAACAATAAGGACCTGAAAATGTAACTGTACCCAGTACCTGCACTATCCAGTCCAAAAATGATCAGGAAGACTGAGCCTGATGATAAATTTAGTACGCATTTTATAACACTATTGAGCTGCAGGAAAAGCACATTTTTAATGTTATTACTGTGAATATCAATAAAATACCAGTTAGGCTGAGATTTTCAAAAGCCAGTAATTGTAGGTCTTTGACATGACCCCAATTCTTGCATTCTTTTTCACCTGGATGCTCCTCTGTCAGATACCCAGGTGGATACCCGATTTTCACAGAGTGGGTGTTCATCAGTTTCAAATAGACTCCTCTGCATGCTCATGCTGAAAGATTAAAAGTCACTACTCATATCTGAGAGAATTCTCCATCTGCAGTTTCATTTACTTTATGACCTTTTGGGCTACAAGTTTGAATACTCTGGTAGAACAGAACACTCTGCTGTGTTGTTTCCACAGCACCCACAATATGTTTATGGATATTAGAGGATCAGCAGCTGCAGCAATCTGCTGCTGCTCTCTGGGTTTGAGGCAACCTTTTCACTCCTTGCATAGGGCTTTCCCTTTTTTTCCTTTTTTCCCCCAAAAGATCAAAGCAATTGTCTCTCAAAGCAATGGCGATCTCCAGCCACTTCTGAAAAATGGACAGATGCATTTTTAATCTTTGGATACCTGCCCACTTTGCATAGATACCAACACCAGGAAAAAAGAGTAAATATTTATCTCACTCCCTAATCTTCCCTCATGACAAAAGAACTCAAAGAGTTGAACACAGCAGTAGAGAACTCAAAAATTTTATACTTGGATATTTGGGTTGTTCTTTTTTCCTTCTTCTCTTCCCATTGCACATAAATAAACTTCTAATCCATATTTAGGGATTCAAATAAAATAACCTGAATTTAGAGATAACAAGAGTCTACTTTCCCTACTGACAGACAGTGGTTTGCACTGAACACCTTTCAAAATCAGGCCAGATTTGTTTAGACACCAAAATCTGGATTTACAGGTTTGGAATTTAGTAGCAGAAGATGATAAAAGTGCCCCCCAATGCTCATGTGGATTAACAGCTAATGATTGCAAAGAAGTAAGAAAATTGCTAAATATTAATATTAGCAAAGCATAGGAAATTAACCACACTGATTTCTTTCTACTATTAATAGGAGTTGTACATCAAGTACCCTTCACACTGCATTGAACATCTAGCCCGTTCAGTTCACCTGCCATTAACATAATAGGAGAAGAGACAAAGTGAGGCATTGCAGCACCGATATAAGCAGCCATAATGGAATGGTTCCAAAGATGTTTAAATTATTTTTAAACAATTAGTCATCCTTCCCTATTCAAGCAGCAACCATCCAATCAAAAAAAAAAAAAAGCAAGAAAAGCAATCCACAAACAAAAGTAAAGTGAAGAGATAAAGGTCACAAAGCATGGCTCACTGGCCATTCAAACTATTTTCAGGTAGCTTGGCGGATCTCCAGGGGTGTGATTCAGCTTTGCACAAGTTACAGTGCAAAAATCTATTTTTTATTCTAACAGAACAATTTCACAGCATGATTGTCTAAATTTAAAAAATAAAAAGCCAAAGCTCTTGAAGTAACTTGTCTGTTCATTTTGTAAAGGAGATTTCTTGAGTACATAAAGCAATCTTCTTCTTCGTTCTCTGTGGAAAGAAATATGAGAAACAGCCATGGAAAATTAAATCTTGGAATAACTGAGCAAGAGGGGAACTCTACTGTCCTATTAAACTCTTTGTTTTGATATAGTATCATCCCCTTTTGTTCATCCCCTTAATTCAGTTACTTCCATTTGTCCGGCTGTTATCTTTCCATTATGTGCCACCTGATATCTTTACATTTTACATCTTCTCTTCTGTGAAACAGTATAAGATATGTAAGAGAAATAGTGAAATCAATGCCTTAACTTGAAAATTGTCATATTTTCCTTTTCTATGGTATTCAGCATAACATGGCTCTGTTTCTTGACTGCGGCTATGAAACTTACCATATATAATAAACTAGAAAAGCAAAACATTGTCCACATCAAAATGAAAGGACAAGTCAGTGGATGCCCTTCACGGATCTGACTCTTAGCAGGAGGAGATAAAGGCAATAACGAATCGCATGAAAAATAGAACCAAAGAGTGCCTTTTTCTTTTCTTTTTTCTTTTTTTTTTTTTAATCTTTACAGAATATAGTCAGGCACATAGGATATTTTTGGGCTTCACTTTGTCAGGTTTTGCTCCATTTTTGGTGACTAATCACCCAGCAAATATGAGAACGTGAGACTAGAACCAGGATCTTGTTAGCTGCAGGACTGCTCTTGGCCTCTATTCCAGCACTGCAGTAAAAATAGCTGATGTTTTCCTTTTTGTCCATTGAGGTTGAACTTTCCAGGACTGATAGATAGCAAGGGTTTTTTTGTCATTTGCAATTTGCTCCTCCTGTCAGTTCAAGATAGCCTATGTTTGGTGAGCATGATTCAAGGCATATTTGTGTAGCTGATTTTTTTCAGCTGATTTGTAGCAACAATCGCCTGTTAGGATAGCTGCTAAGCATACTGCACTGTGTAGCTGAATATAATTTGTGTTGCTACACTTTGTAAATCAGTGGCAAGTTGACACGGCAATGCATGTGCTGGTTGTCATTAATGTAAATGATCAAGAAGGCAAAGAGAAATATTATTATGCAGCATAGCTGGCGAACACCTTTGTATTCCTACAAAGTGTTCTGATCCTGCAGAACCACTGAGATTACCAATTAAAGGCCAAATCCTCCTATATTGCAAGGAGAAGTCATAGTAACTTCAAGTAATCTTTTGAAACTTAAGGTCACAGAAACACAAGTAACAGGGTATTTTCCACTTTTCTGCAAGCAGACTCTTATATAATGTGCTCTCAGTTAGGGTGTCAGGAATTTGGGTCAGCTGGCAGGTGCATGAGAGAGGCCAAGGCATATTAGAATTATGTTCCACAATATCTTTGTATGCAAGAGGGAAAGATTCAACTGCAGGTTGATCCCTACAACCATGATAAAGAAAAGCCTTCTGATACAGCAAAGCACTTAAGTGCTTTTAAAAGCACAGGCTTAACCTCTATTTTTCAAAGATACATTCTTAAAACTTCAATGTACTTTAACAGTGAGCTTGATATTTAGCACTTAAAACCAGAGCATTGCTGTACCGACATGGTTGTAAATATGTTGAAGTCACTTGCTGTTTCAGAGGAAAAGAGAATCCTTCAAAGACATGAAGTTCTGAAGGAATGAGGCAAGTTTGCAGTTCTGGCAAATAGCGAAGAGGAAAGTAGCCTGGAAGGGGAAGACAGACAGGTAGCAGCAGCTTCTGAGCATTGCCAGGGAAGTCTGAGAAACCTAGAATCAGTTTATATATTGAAGGTCAACTTTACAACCACCTTTCACTGATCATCAGAAGGGTTAGGTTTTGTTATACTCGCTAAACATGTCATAGAAATTAAACATATAGGCCACGTGTATCAGGTTTAACCTTCTGCATTTCAACTGCTTCACAATTTTTTGAAGGTTGTCACCTAAGACAATTGCATTCCAAGTTTGAACGTTTACTGCTCATAGCCCGCAGCAACAGTTTGCTGTCAGTGGAGAAGCAAATTCGCTAATAACCTATAATACTTTCACCTTGTGTTGTATGTATTATTTACAGTGGAAACATTTCATTAAATATTTAGTTTGCAGACGACATGCTCTCTGTCCACAAGCAGCAGGCTTCTCAAAGATACAGAGGCTTGCAAATAGGATACATATTATTAGGTGGTACATGTTTGTCCAATTCTGGTATTTATAAGGCTTTTCATCTGTGTTTTTCTCAATTTTTCCTGAGGACACTCACAGCCTTTCCCTTCCCAGAGCCCCCATCTGTCAATCTACTCTAAAGGGGGTGATCCTACCTTCCTTTCGGGTGACATATGATTTTAAGCTCTTTACTTTACACCTCTCCTGCTTAAGCATGCAATGCATGTGTGAGCAACCAGCAATAATAAATATAAGTCTCCGAACTGTCTCAGCCTTGCAGTGGCAAGTGCCAGGCACAGTACTGCAAGAGTGAAAGAATCTAAACGATGGATAACAAGAGAACTAAATTTTAATTTATATGTAAAACAAAGATTGAGGTTAAAAAAGTCAAACAGGCTTTGGTAGAAAAATGGATATGCACTTTTTCCCCTTCTTATATGGTTGCAGTGGCATTGGTACTATTTTTGAATAACAAAAGTAACTGGAGCATAAAATTAATAATTTTTTACTGTCCTCCATATTCATTTAAAATTATTTTGCCTTGCAGACAGGTAAAGCTTTGTGTCAATTCTTATTTTCCTGAAACTCTAGATCGCTTTCTTTCATGCTGGATAGGAAAAACTAACAGAAGTATACCAGCACTCCAGAAAGTCATTAACACTATTAGGTGTAAATTCAACATCCAGGTACAGGTTGAACGTGCATTTAAATGCAAGTGTTCACATAACAGAAAATAAATGGTTAAAAACTGTACAAAGTATAGAATTTAAGTCCCTTTTCAGACATCTTCACATCCACCCTAAAACATATATTCTTTCCGGGTTATAAAGCTTTCTGCCTAAATCAGAAACCTATCACATATGATCCAACTACCAACCATCCAACTCATTTACTCAAAGATATCAACACTTTGCCATTTATCTTTACATACAGCTTAGAAAGGACATGTGTGACTTCACTCTTCATACATTAATCTAGAAATACTTTTTCTTAATCCGGTATTCTGTTGCATTACATTTCTGTATGCACATAGAAAATCTATAGCAATATGACATCCTCACAACCACATTGGGGTCAGCGATCTCCAATTTCTAGATGCTTCTATACAGCATACACTCAGAAAGGCCATTCCTTACGCTATATAAACAACAAGCCAATACAAAAGAATCGTATTTTTTGTGATATATTTTTTAATATCTCTACTTCATTGATTCTGCAAGGAGTTCCCTGATAGATCAAGGTGGAAAAGCTAGAAAGACCATGAGAAAGATAAAAGAAACAATGGTTAAATTACATAATTAACCAATCCTCTCTGTTAGTTTCTCATTCAATAGATTTGTTCCTTAGGTTAAAGCACAGTCCGCAATGCCATTAAAAGCATTAGAGGTGCATAGAAAAAAGATTATGAGGATTAACTGATAGTGTTCTTACTGTAAAACAACATGAGCACAGCATAAGATTTTACAGTTGTCAGGAGATAACAAATCAGCTCATCAGATTCCACAGTCTCCTCAGTCTTCTTACAAACTTTTATCCACACCAATTAGAGTAGATGCATTTTATTAGTCAACGTGAAACTAGGGATTCTTAAACACAGAGCCAAATTTATTAGCAATCAAGCCGTTCTGCCCCTGGAATCATGGGACTGCTAGTGTTATTTCAGCCAAATCGTTCTAATTAAAATCCAGACATTTAAAATCTCTTAATCGAAGAATATCACTTCATTTCTAAACCACCTTGCTCCAGTGATAGTCCTAGCCAAGGTATATAACTTGCACAACCCACAAGACTACCTCACGTTAAACCGAGACTGTGATATGCACGCAATCACTCTGATGCCAACATAATTTCTCTGGAATAGCACAAGCAATTTAAGCTCTTAAGCCATTTCACTCAAAAGTTCAAAAAACAGTAAAAATTTCTACCTTGCAAGCCAATTCAAAGCTGATTCTTTTATTTTCCCAAAGGAAACATCAATTTTCTTGACCATAAAATCTGTGATTTTTAGAACGAACTCTTGGAAGTGCTCACCGCTAAATTTTGGTAATCAGTAAGAGATAAAACTTAATGACACCATATGAAAGCAGTTGTATGCATTTTGGTACAGTTCAGTGACAAGCTGACTAGAGCCCTATCATACATAGGACTTGTTTCTCTGAAACTGCCAGTCAGAGCGATAGTCAGGTCTCGTGATCTCACAGCATTTTGAAAGGTTCATCGTAAAGATTTATATTTCGCAGTGGCTTTTCAATACAGTTTTAAAAGAATCGGCTTCTTTAGTACGAAGGCATGTCAGGCCTTTGTTAAAGTTGGGCTATGTGTTTCATATTGATCTAGCCTAGTTTAAAGGAGACAAAATGGTCCCAGAAGCTATCTGAACTCTTGGCAGGTTATCTAGGCAAGAGAAGTGCCTCTGAACTGGAAGAACCAACGACTGCCTAAAGCTCTCAGATACAGTTCTTCCAAACTACTTAATTAGTACTTTTTAAGAACTATTTCATTTGACTAGATGATAATACAGTATTATAGCTTAATTATTATGCCAAATCATAGGTGCATAGCATACGCAATTTTGAAACAGTGCTAGAGGTACAGCCAAATTAGTACGAATTTGTATTTAAGCTTAATGAGTTAGTTCTTGTCACCGTACTGCTCCGTATGAGCTATAGTATCAGCATGTGCAATTCAACTGTTTAGGCCTAAATTACTGTTAAGAAATGCTTTTTTTTGTTGTTTCATTTTCTGTTTCTTTCAGAGTTGAGAGTTTGAGATCATACAGTACAATAATTTATACATATACTTGCATTTCTGACCATTTCAATTAAAAAGTTTTACTCAAACCTTGTTGTTATTTTTTCCTTAAGACTTCCATAATTTTTCCATACCTATTGTAACTTCCCTGCCAAGCTATCAGAACATATTAGAAAAGGGGATGGGATCAATAAAAATAACAAAATCCAAAGGTAAAATCCAAAATAACAGCAATTATTTAATAATATTTCACATAAAATGGTCTGTAGTATTTTAACTTTGCCAAATAGAATTAATAACTTTCAGTTGATTAACTAAATTTAAAGATTCCAAAATTATAGGACAGGAACAGGAAACTTCTTTGAACAAGGAAACTGTTGCATCTCTTGCCTTCAGAGAATCTAGCCAAGATAAATGTTTCTCTAAGTACCTATGTACGTTGTACATAGGCCCAGAGATTTTTGCAGAGCTGCTTCCAAAAAGCTGAGCCTTGCAGCTGCCTTATTTTGAAAATATTTCCCTTGGTGAAAATATGGTGAAATACATATAGTGAAAACATATGTAAAAAGTACTGTATTATAGCAATAAACATTTAAGAGTATTAAGACAAAAATAGCATCAATGACAAAAGATCTAGAAAGAAACCTAACCTAAAGGTCCAGTTAATGATCCTGGATGACTATTCCAGAGGATTTTTGCACATGCTCAGAAAACAGAGCATATGGAGCAAAATCAACACAACAACTAAGACGAATGAACCCACAACGAGGACCAGAACATCATTTTGCTCTGCCGGAGAAAACATCCCATAAGGTTGAGTATGATTTCAGAGAGTTACTGGTTATTATCCGCTCTCCCATCTGTCATTGTTCCAGGCTAACTGTAAGGTGGACACCACAGAGACAGCAAATGCCCCATCTTCCATCCTCACTCCCACCAGCAAGTATGAGAAGCTTCCTTCATTCGCTAGACAATAGCATCAGAAAGCGAGGAGCTTTGTGTGTTCCTTCGCTGCACAAGATATATGATAAGTCTTATTCTGTAGAAAATTGTTAGTGCTAGAGACAGACAAGCATTCTACTGTGTGGCATGCAATACTATTGTAAGGTCTCTTCCCAGACAGCTCTGCTTGAGCACATGGGATAAAGGAAATAGTTTGTGTGCTGTGATGCGCTTGTCCACTTCCCTGAAGAGTCTTCTTCTGTTAAACTTAAGGGAATAACACAAAGAGGACAAGTACTGGTTCATATACTAGCTTTGATGAACCACCAAGGTTCAGCTGTGATACTTTGCATAGATCTTTTCAAGAACTGTAATTTTGAACTTCTATAAAAAGAAAAATATACATAACACAGGCATCACAAAATCTACATACAAATAGAGAAAAATGCTCAGTTAATCTAAATGCAACAAAACTACTGAAGAAAAAACTGAAGGAGACAAACTTTTGTAAGATACAATATGCTCTACCACAGCTTCAAAAAACTTCAGCCTCCGTTAGGGAAGGGTAGAATGCAACCACTTAGAACATCTTTACAATAGGTTTTATTTTTGCAACATAAGTAGAATTCAGATAAAAGAAAATCTGTCAAAATGTTTAACAATAAAATCAGAGCAGCTTTGGAGTATGCTCCTGCATATGAACCAGCTTATATTAAAACAAGAACAACAACATTCAAGAAACAAAGTTTAATCAGCCTAGCAAGTGCCATATGGATCCTATAAAAGGCAGTTGAAAATATAGCCTGATTTCAATGAAAAGATAGCATTCATGCTATACTTACTGCCCAGCTGAGACACATAGTTTACCCATAGATTATAAACATTGAAATGGGTATAGTCATCACTAAAAAACAGTCATAAGTCAAGAAACATCACTGCATTGTGCAGTCTCTCTCTCCATTTTGATTGTGTATTTCTCTAATCAAGTTGTTGCTTTTTATTTTGTTTTATACAGACAATATTTAAGGAACGTTCCTGGCTTGCTCTAAACAGTCCGTTTTACAATGTAATTATACTAAATCTGGGTTGAAAAAGTTCTGTTAAATGCCTAGTAGCTATGACAGCCCACAGATAGAAATCAAACTTTTCATTTTTTAAAGCTTTAAATTATACTGTGTTTAAGGGTTAAGTCATCCTGGACAATTTAATATACATGCATTTCAAAGATTAATGAAACTATGGGATTTAAAAAGAAAAAAAAACTGCTGTAACAGAATGAATCAGTAGTTGAAGGATAAGGAAAATGACTAATTACAGTTTTATGGAGTACTTCAGGGGCTAACTTCAAATATTTTGGCTGGATGATCCCAGAAAATGGTTATGGTTAAGTTTTTGCAGAACAGCAAGTAGTAAAAACATAACAAGTACACTGGTTATTGCAGTCCTTACCGAAGAAAACATGAAGTAACAAGAGAATTAATCGTCCTTTTGATTTTCCTTTGATTTTTTAAATTTCTTGCAGCTAGAGAAGATATGGCTATTCAGTAGCACCTGTTCTGGTCAAATTATCTGCAAAGTGTTAATTAGCTCATTTGTTTTTTTTTTTTTAAATGATAAAGAGAATACCTGTTTTGTGTTCAAATAGAAACTTTAAATATTTACTGTAAGAACACTTGCTCAGGATATCATTGGCAACACAGATTTTTAACAGGTGTTTCTAACAGCATATCTTTTACTACATCATAACATTGAGTTGCAATAGAAATTTTCCAGGCTTTAAAAAGTCCAAGAAAAGAATTCAGAGATGCCCGTGGTGGTCTTACCTTCTATAAAATTGTGGATATTCTTTTAGATTACATATAAAATACATGTCATCCCATATGGTACAGAGTAAATATCTGATATAGTCACCAATGAAGTCCATACCTTCACTTACCTGGAAAGGCTTTGCAGCAGTTGTAAGCACTTTATTACCCCAAATAACAGTATCCATAAAAAATGCCTTCTTAAAATGTTTATATCCTTTAATCAGTATAAATTACATTCCTATATGTACATATAGATGCATACACATATCCTTTATAGGAAATGTATACAAATAGCCATGTATGTATATACATATGCATGCACCGACACATATGTATATATAAAAAAACAAATATTCATGCTTGCACAGGACAACAGCATCAAAAAAGTATAGATACAATCATAAAGATAGTTTAACTGGGGATGCGGGAGCCTTCCCTGCTCTTATGCCACATCTGTGCGCGTTTTGAATACAGTCAGCATGACTGTATATACATATATGTATGTAGTTTTATTTAATTTTAAAATGTTCTTAAAAGTTGAGCCAATACCTAACTGCTCAATAGTTTTTCAGACATATTAAATATAAACTATGATTACAGAAGCTAAAATTATACTATAAGATCAGTTGCATTTATCAGTTTTGTTATTCCATTATTCCTACAGAAGTTTGAACATCTTACTGATTCAACAGTCAAATCCTCTTTTAATAGCTCAGAAAGGATCTGGATGAACAAAGGCAGAAATATCATGTTTTCCTTTCAGCATATCTACTTTTGAAGAAAAAAATGATATTGATAAGGAGCCTCTTTTTGACTTTTCCTTAAATTGATCTCTTGCAGTTGTTCTTATCGTAGATGATTCTTCCTAACTACCTCTTCTCTGTTAAACTTTCAGTAGAACTATTATTTCACTCATAAGAGTTTCTATACTAGGTACATATCTCATCTCACATTTCCTTCTCTTCAGACTAGTGAAGAGACTTAAAATAAATATTGGTGCCTCTAATCTAAGTATTCAGATGTATACTGAGTACACTTAGCATCTATTTACTTATGCCAGCATCTATTTTATTTACATTTTTATTACTCCCACTAGGAAATTGATCTCTTCTTTAACCTCTTTCAACTTAGAAGTTTAAAAAGCCTAGAGATGAGACTTTTCCTCATACCTTGGTAAACACAGCTTTCTTAGGTCAATTGTTTAACTCACCAATGAGTCAGTTTTTTTGCCAGTGCTTGAGAGAATGATTTCTCCAGCAAAAATTACAGCAACAGTTTAACATACTGTTAACTAATGCCCCTCCAAACCCTCCAGTCGTTCTCTTCCGAATACACATTGCCCTCTTTATATGCTGAGGAACACTTTAAATCGGTTGGGATTGTTGTTATAGTGCTCACAGTAGCTGGATCTTAGAAGCTATTGTTAAGCAATTAATGGCCAATTAATTGTTAAGATCATTAATGATTTTATGATTAACGGTTATGATGCTCCACTTGAGTGAAATGTAAAATGTTCATCAACTGCAGAAGAACAGATTCCTTTTTCCTCCCTTTAGCACAACTTAATTAGATAACTGGAGTAGGCAGTGGCAGTAGGCAATCTTAGTTGGCCACTGCTTTCTAACAGAAAAAAACAGAAATGGCCCATTTTGAATAAAGTAAAAGTAAGCGTGGTTCAGTTTGTATAACTGTGTAATATACACAGCTTTTCACACTGTCAGCTCCCTTTTTCACAGGGCTCCTTGAGAGACTTACTGTGGTTCTGAACTTTGAGGGTTTAGAGTAAACTTGACCTTTTCCTTTTTCTCACTTTTCATGCTCACTGTAGTAAAAATTCAGATAGATGTGGCATATGAGTGAAGGCAGCTCTCAAATCACCAGCTGAGCTATCTTCATGGTTGTGGTATCCTTGTAGGTGCTCCTGCCCATGGTCAGCACAAATATCTAATATAAATAAGATCATAAGAGTGGGGAAAATAACATTAGTCTAACTTTAGAAAAATGCATTTATATATGGCAAGGTCCAATGCAAATCCTAATGTGAGGGATTCTGTGATACTTGAAATGGAATTTTTAAATAATTAACAATGCACAAATCCGAAGATTGTATTAGCCTGCATTTTAAAGCCAAACTGATCATCATCTCTCTTCAGAATAAAGACATGGCATAAGTGCATAAGAACGAATTGCTAGGCTGTTGCACAGAATTTCTGATTCATAGCCTTGCAATTAGGTGAATGACTAACAAGCTGTATGATTAAATATGTGACTCAATCCTGTGATAACGAGCCCCTAAAGAAAACCCTTGAGGGATTATTCTTACTTATTAGTAAGCATCCACTATATGACAACCAGATGGGGATTTTGATGAAATGCACATTTCGAAGTCCAAGGTACACCTAGCAGTTTCAAAACTTGCTAAAAGATGAATATTTAAAAGAAAATACCAATATATACAATATTGTCATTTTATGCAGCATGGTGCTTGTGCAGTTGATCTTCTACCATCAAAATTTTTAAAACCAAATAGTTTCTAAACTTAGTCAAGAACTTTAATGGAGAAGATGCTTCAATACAAAAAAAATCCCAAACCCTCTGTTCTTTTCAACAGAAAAGTTACAATAAAACTGAGTAAGTTTTTTACAATGAATAATTGTTGAATTTAGCTTCTATTTTTTCCTCATAGATGTATTACAATTTTCTATAATGCATTTTTTACATTCATTATACACAGTTTTGGTGAGATTTTCTTTAATACTCCTTTACCAACAAATTTCATGCTGGTTATTTAGAATTCAAAATGCATTTATACCTTACAGCTTACTGCTGCTACGCTTTGAGTGAGCGAGTGAACTTAGTTTGATAACAAAAAGAAATGTTTGAAGCAAACATGGAGGCATAAAATCTTTCCCAAGAAAATAACGCTTGAAGAAGAGACTTCACAGAAAATGGAGTGAGGGAAGCAGACTATTACAAACTTTCCGTCATTTCACCAGCTTTACCAGAGTCAATATTTCTATTTAAAAAAGGAAAATTATTTCAAGTTATATTGGCTATGTTCAGCAGTAGCATTAAACTTTTACACATCTCATTCAAGAAATACTAAGAATCTAGCGATTAAACCTCTGTACAGCTTGCTTAATTGCCTGTGCAAGGGCATGAGTAAATTTGCACAATTTTCTCTATCAAAGGGAAAAGAAACATTATCCTTCTTCGATGTCCAATGTCCATGCATGCGTCACCTCTTATTTGAGAACTTGTTCATGGAAAGTTAAAATTTCTAAAAGAAATAAAATATGATTACTCAAAAGCTGGTGGAAAGTAAATAGAAAAGGCTAGCTGCACAGCTTATGATTTGGTTTTAATTTCAAGGGGGTCCTCATGCAAAATTCTTCAATTTGCCCTGTTCTAGGAAATAAAATTACGCACTGGGCAAAATACCCATTTACCCCAATAACTATTTTAAATATATTTTTCTTCTTCCTATCAGTTGCATTGTCTTTTACCTCCAACCATGTGTGTTTGTGTAAAATTTATTTTCACATGTAATCAACTTCAATACATAAACACATTATAGCAAATGCATGCATCTGGTTTGTGTGAATTCAGAAACTGCATTCACATGTATATGTGTACATGCATAAGTGCAGACAGTGCTGTTCCTTAATTGAGTATTGAAAGACATTCATATGCACAGATCTTTGATTCCCTAGTGACTGCATGCTTAACTGTATTCTCCCCATTAAACCTAATGTCTGTCTGCCAAACTGAAGATAGCAGTACCTATCACCACAACATCTATGTGCAAAAGTGTTTCATATACACTTATTTTTAAACTGTCAACTTATTCATTGCTGCAGAAGATTATGATATTGAAGTACATTTTCCCTCAGTAATGCTAGATTAAAGAGAATTTTTAATAGCATTTCAATAATTACTTTTTAATTTATTTTCTGGAAATAGGAGAAGAGAACTAATGGGAGTTCATTATGTCTGTACGGAATTTGATCTACAAATATTAGATATTCTGTTTACCTCTATATAGCCCATTTGGAAGCTAGACAACTTGGAGCCTTGTTTTCTTTCTTGACACAAACCAGGGGAAAGTTTTCACTGGAGAAAGGAAGCAATTAAAAAAACATTTTCCTTATAATTTTTTTTTCCATGCTTCAAGACTATGTATAGTAAAGAAGATTCGTCATCTTTCAGGTTAAAAATAAACAGAATAAAATGCTTCTCATGAAAATTGGCTGCCTGTAGCATGTATTCTCTGTTCATTATTTCCACTGTGTTTCTGAAATCTTACAAATCTTGCGTTCTTGAATACAAGCACGTACCACTCAATATATTGTATATAATTATATGTTGCAAGTACACACAGAATTTTGAAGAAAGGAAGAAATTTCTATTTCTATAAAAACCTTCTCAGGAAAAGTTTGGGGGTTTTTTGTTTTTTTTTTTTTGGTGTAGGCTGGCATCACCCTGCAGGATGACGAACCCACACTTGGATTCTGGAGTGAAGGTGCTTAGTTACTTCCCCAGGAGCACATCCCTTTTCTTTCACCTGTCACTTTTCTTTCACTTGTTGCTTGCTTCATTCCTCCTTTTGCCTCCTTTTTTCCTCCTGTAGCTACAGGTTCCTCCTGCTACCTTTGAGCCCTCAGAAATATTTATTTTGAATATGCAACCATTAGGGCCTGCAGGAAGAGAACTGTTAATGTCACTTAAAAAAAGAAAGAAGGTATCTGCAGGTTCAGAGTCTGGTTTTGGGCTGAAGAGGCCTGGACAAGCGCTGTAGGGGTTGTCCTGCTCCAGTCCCTCAGCCACGGTTGGCGAGCCCTGGGGCTGGGCTCCTTAGGGTTCAGCTGAGGGCTCGTGGTTTCTACCAAGTCTCTGTAAAATGAAATAGCCTAACGTAACTGATTTTTGTGGGATTCATGCACAGCTGAACTCTGACACAGATCCCAGTCCTCTACCTGCTTTCAGGTCCCTACTCCAAGTGCAAAGCCACTGGCACGTTTCAAGGGAATGCCCTAAAAACTATTTTAAAGAGTAAAAAGTTTTAATCTTTGGGATGGCTGAAATATTTTGACTGAAACATTCTGGAAAGATCCAAGTTCAGGCAAACATGCAGCTTGAAAACAGATTGACATTCTTATACTGAAAAACATTAGATAAACTCAGTAATAGGTAGATGTACTTAAAATGTACACAGAAGGAGGATAACCAACCATTTTCTACCAACTTTAGTTCAATCTAATTTTTAAATAGTAAAAAATAAACCTTTTAAAAAGTCCATACAGTTAAATCAGAAATCAGATACTGTTGTAATTCTATTCTCAATTTTGAAAATAATACATTTGAACTACAAAATATTTCTTATTGTATTCTGCTTCTGTCTTTATAAGTTTGTCAGGCTCAGGAGTAAATAGTATATAGGAGCTTTAACTCTAACTAGTTTGAATAAAGAGTAGTCAATATATCCCTTCTGAAGCTTCCCAGATATCATGTCTTAGCATAGTACATTGATACTCAATACTATAAATCTTCCAAAGTATTTCCAAACTGTATGAAAGTGACTGCTCTGATAAACTAGCATCAAGGATACAAGTTTGTGTAAAGCCCTACAAATAGGAAATTCAGAAAATGAGAGTACTCCTAATTTATCTACAGAAAATACCTTCTTCATTCCCCACAATTTTGGTCACTTCCTACATTTCATGTTACATGGAACTGAAATCTCAGTTCTTGTTTTCTCAGCAAAAAAGGCAGATTTTTCTGCTAACTCTGAAATATTTTTATCCATAATAATGAACAACTTCATAGTCTGAGCTATTAAGGAAAACCGCCACTACACTCGTATACATGATTATTTTGTATCTGGCCATTCTTTTAATGCTTATGAATATAGCTATCGCTTAGATAAATACGCATGGTAGACGACGTGCCCTTGGTAATTCATGCATTATGGCATGTTAACGCACTGAATCTGTGAAGTGCACTGGTATGAAACAGCACCCATGTGAAAAGCGTTTGAAATACTTCAAAGGACATTTTGAGTAAGCTTAATAGTTGAAGGATATGAAAATCAGATACAGAAGTAATCTAAATACATACGGCTGCAGGAAAGGAACATAAAGCTATTGACATGAGTTCGTGTCTAGTGATTGCAACCGGTATTTTTGTGCATCAATGAAGTACGGTTAACAGAATCTAGAGTTCAGTTTCAGAAGCTGCAAACAAATTACTGGTAGCACAAAATCACTTTGGTAAAGGCTCAAAGAGGACTCCAGTGCAATTCTAGTAAAACTGTGCTACCAGAGTGAAGGAGTCCATTTTTTTTTGGACTTGGGTATCTTATCTCTAGCGTAATTCTTAAAACATATTCTAATCTCAATAATCAGGAGAGAAAAGAAATCAGCTCTCGAGTTCTTCTGTTAGAGAACGATTTTGTAAATAGAAAAGTGCATGTTAAAACCTGTTTGATGGTAGTTAACTCAGAAAATAACAGTTATTCTGTTAGGCTGACATTCTATATCACTCTATGGCAAGAAAAACAGGACTCGACTTCCAAATCAAGAAAAAGCATTAAGAATAATGTTAAACATGAAGGGATTTTTTTTTTTAAACTCTTTTTTGTAGAATTTGCACAGTGAGAAATATCTATACAGCTGATTTTAGTTTGAAACATTATAAACTGCCAATTATATGCAAGTGTTTCAAATTTTGGGTTGCTTTGAGTTGAATGGTGAGATGTCTTTAAGAGGTAGTTCAGGCTCTCTTATGCTATACTCTATTCCAGCTGTATTTTTTGCAATAGCATCCTCACGAGATTTAATTCTCCTCCACTGACAGACATAAAGGTCTGTTACCTGACAGGATAGCCTTCTGCCATTGGTTGGTCCCTTCATTTCTCTTGTAATATTAAGAACCTCCAACCTACTAAGATCTCAATACCTTGCTCATATCTGATACCTACAGTCAGACACATAACTGTGGCCATCACTGAGCGGGGAATGAATCCCTGAATATCCCCCAAAAGCTTTAGCTTAGAGTCCAAAGATGAAGGGGAAAGAAAAATTTCCAGCTTCTCTAAACAGAACTCAAGTTCACCACGAAAGATGCACAAGATATGCGATGGACCCAGTCTCCGAGAGATTCTCCTTGCCCATGAGCTTCCACTGTATGCAAAGTCTGCATTAAAGATAAATGCTGCTTGGCATCTCTGCAGGACATGTAATGCGTTAAGTGTGAACACACAGGTGTCAAGCTGCGGTGTACCACCAGCATTTTTATGAGGCTTATCAAGCAACAGTCCCCACTAGCGTCCCATGTGGATCTCAAAGTGCTTGTACTCCAGGCTGACTTGGATAAAACTGTAGCATGATGCCACCAAACAAAATCTGAATGGGAGGTGCATCATTGCATTTCTGTCACTTAACAGCCAGGGGCTGGCACCATACCCCAGATCTGCAGCTTAGGAACAGGAAAGCTGGGGAAGAATCTAGTAACAGCAGGAATTTTTCAACAAGGTCAAATTTATTTTGTCTCTGGGTCATACAGTAATATAAATGTAGGGAAAGCGGAACCATCTGCTCCTCTTCACGTACCCTATCCTGTACAATTCTCCCAGAAAGCTAGAAGGTGCTGTAGGGCTGCTCTCCTCAGCAGGGCAGGGATTTCTGAACATCTTTCTAAGTGCTGAGGAGCTCACTGAGGAAAAGGGTGTAGAGATAAACACCCGCAGCAGCAACAGAAAAATCAAAGCTATTTTATTGTCAAAGTGAGTAACCTGCCCATTGAGGAGTTTTAGAAGCATCAGTATAGCAAGGGAGGGGGTGACTGGGAGAGGCACAGGAAGGAGCTTTCTTCTACTGTCCTCTGAACTACTCATTAAAGTGGGATTAGCCAGCATCTTAATGAATAAATGTATTAGCTTTGGATTTGTCAGAGGTGCCTGGGAACTAAAAAAAGAGTCAGAATATCAGTTAACTAGGCTATGGGAAAGCAGTAAAGAGAATGAAGCATAGACAGACTATTGTGATAGCTGCAAGTAAGTACAGATGTTTATTAAGAGGAACTGAGTTTTGTAAAGGCCAGAGAAACAGGTGATAATTTCTGGAGTAATATAATGTTGTAGTGTGGAAAAGACCAGTCTTTGCTGGTTTGGCAGACCTAAGGGTAACTTAATGGATTACCAGGACTTCTGTGTCCATTGCAATAGCAACAGCAACAAGACTACCTTTGAACACCGATAAAGCAATCTCAGTCCTAGATTCAGTTAAAGAAACTTGAGTCAGTCTTAATATTATAAAACAGAACTTGGGTGACCAATGCGTGCATATTTTTGTATAGAATAAACCTCAGGTGGCAAGAAAACCTTTTGTAACAGTGGCATTTTGAAAATGAATCTACAATATATCCCTCAAAAGCTCTTTTTTCCTCTGAAAATTGGTTTCCTATGCTCTACAATGAGCTGATAGCTTCTACACATTGTTCCTAGGTTAAAAGGTTGTCTGTGAAGAGTGTATTTTCTAACCAGCCCTTTATAGAGGAAATTTACACAGTAAACAAGTTACGGAAGCTTGGTTAATGTCTTTGGAGACCAGGAGTCAGAAGTCACTTCTGAATTTACATGTTTCCTCCCAGTGGAGCATGTGTTGATTTATAGAAAGCGCTTAAAATAAATTGTTTGGATCTATTTCTACTGTAGAATCTTTGTGATACAGAGCTAACTCTAAATCTCGTCTCATTCTGAATGACTTTATATTCATAAAAGTGTTTAATGATTTTAAATTTAAGATGCAACAATAGCCACCTGATAAGTTTTGGACAGAGTTTAATGTGTTGAGTCTGTGCAAATGGAAGGATGATCCAGAGCTCCTGATTCAGATTTCTAATTTTTAGTGCACTCATAACTCCTGTGTCTTATTTTAATGGAAGTGGCAATATTAATTGAAGCAGGCTCATTAGAGAATGAACTTATAACACTTTTAGCAGTTATCACTGTAGAGAAAGAATAGTCATTGTCTTGGTGCACCTACACATTTTCATGCCAGTGAAATTAATTTGAGATTAACATAAAAGTGTAGTATATTTTACACTATGGATAATAAAAAGATATCTTCCATAGTGACATGGCGCTCACCACACTGATAAAGCAATCTCAATCCTAGATTCAGTTAGAGAAACTTGAGTCAGTCTTAATATTATAAAACAGAATTTGGTGACCAATGTGTGCAAGCATGATATATGCATGCATGTAAGTATATCTATACATATATATAGTGTATTCTATGAGGAGACAGAACAGCTTTCAGAACAGTAAAGAAAGGATAGGTAGAATGGTCCCATAAGTCGCTGGGGCAAATCTGACATGCTTAGCAAAAACAGGAATCCTCTTAACTTCTACTTGGGTAGAGACATTGTCAGGTAGGTGGGGAGCATTATGTTTGTAACTGTTGCCACTTTTGTTCCCTGCTTAGTGCTCCCCCCATTTCATTTTACAACACAAAAGCCTACATCCATGATATATGAATATATTTTCTAAAAGCTGCTTTCCTCAATATTGAGCAAATACTCTACATGGGCATGGACATGCTGTATTTTTTGATTAAAAATACTAAATATTTTTAAAAAGTAGCTGAGATGTTATTAACTTGATGGTATATTACCTTTTTTTTTTTTTTTTTGGAGTTCTGCAAATAACCAATGTGGCTGGCCTTTGTGCTTATCCATAGGGATATTATAAAGAATTTCTTTTCTTTTTTAAGGATAAAAATAATAGCTTGTCAGATACCATGGTGGATTTTTCTCTTCTTCTATTTCCATTTCAAGAAGCTACTGTAGTTCCTGGGATGTAAGGGCAAAGGTTTCTCTACAGATAAATTGTTATAGCTGTATCAGAAACTACCTCAACTCAGAATTGCAGTACTTGTTTCCAGTATCCCAGCCTCCTATCAAAAGTCATGACCAGCTTTTTGAACGTTTCATTTTCAAGCTTGGGGCTTAATTGCTTTGTACCAACCTGAAGTCTTGAGAGAATGCAAACATAAGGGAAATGCAGTAGTTCCTGTTCAGGCTGCAGAATTATTCAATTAACAGGTAAAAGAAATTAAGACTCCATCTCCCTCCCTCTCCACCAACCCCTGAGCACATTAATTTTGATTTATAAATCAATCGGTCATGCATTTTGAAAGGAGCTGTACTTAAAAACAACCTACTTTAAAGATACAGATTCCAGCAGAATTCTCTGCTCTTATAGCGACTCCACTTCCACTGGTAACATCTTTAGGCCTAGAATGAACTTTTGAAGTATCTTCACTATTCTGGGAATCCACAGTGAGTTTTTTCTATAAGCTTTAAAATGGTAAATTCACAGCTATTCAGAAGGACACCATAAAACCTAAGGATCAGTTAAGGGCTTCTTGAGCTCTCCCCTCCTGAGTGCACATGCTCTCCCTTTTTGGTTTTCCCTTGCAATTTGAAAGCTTTACGCTGTGTGGAATTAAAGAAGTTACATTATGCTACATGTACAAAAGATGGCTTGTTTAGGTAGACACACATATGTATTGAGTCCTTATAGCAATAGACACACATATGTATTGAGTCCTTATAGCAATAGAGGTGTAAAGAGTATCAAGTAGAAATTCTGAAGCAACATCTTTGAACAAATATTGCTAATCTAAATGCACATATAGAAAACTTAAATACTTTACAATCCAATTGCAGTTGAAGGATCACCATAACATGCTAGGAAAATCTGATAAAAGTAGTGCATTTTAAATATTTGAAAATAAATTGAAACATAATAAATATACTTGCACAAATAACGAGATTACTTTTCTAAAAAAAGAAACAAAAGAAACAGACCCTAGCTTTCATCCTCAAAGGAGTATATTTTAGTGAAATGTTCAACATTAAAGCAGTTAACAGAATTACAGCAAATAAACCTTACTGAAATAGGCAATATGAATGTAAATCTAAAAATGTTCAGAATAATGGCTTATTTTCCTATTTACCTTCACATAATATGTGCACATGCATCCAGTTATAAAGCAATGCAACTATGGTATAAGTGATATACATTTATTACATTAGATCCTACTTCTTCCTTCCCTATGAAGAAGTCAATACTGGTACATGGTATCAAAATCAAACTTGATAGCAATGATAAAAAGATTAAAAAAAAAATCAATCTACCTGAATGACCAGCTTACACTCGCTAGGAAAAATTTATCAGCTCACACGCAGAAGGGACAAAAGTCATTCAGGAACACAAGTTGTTGCATGATTATTTGTTATGTGAGAATTACAATAGCAGCTGTGGAGATGTTCTCATCAAGGAAAACTGTAAAGAATCAGCTCAGCCTGTGTTCAGAGTAAGGTAGTATTAACACGTATGTGTGTGTACATACACACATACAGAGTAAATTCAGACTCTTGCCATGTTCAAGTGAGCTTGTCACATTAGATTTACATTTCCAGAATGTTCCTGTGCTAAAGAAACACTTGAAGTAATTTCATCAACTGTTTTGTAAGGAAACAACAAATGGAAATCTAACATGAGGAAGGAAAATGAGTGAATATGTTGACAGGGTAATGCTTCTCATATTGCTCCAAAGAAAAACAAGATAGTCTGCTGCAAGTTGTGAGCAGAAAACTGACACTAGCCTGGCTGACACAGTTTCCCACAAAAGTGAAACAGAAGAAGGATTTCCAGGGTTGCTATTTGACACAAAACTGGTATCCAGAACATGAGGGAACAAGACAAATAGGTTAGCACCAATTTTTGTATTAATTTCTTTTGAATTCTTGTTAGTTAGGCAATCTCTTTGCTCATTGTCAAATGGCCATGCTAAGATATGAAATAAAGAACAAAAAACAGCAAACATTTGGCGCTTTATTAAGGCAATAGTATCTTTCTTTTATTAGTAATGCTTATACAGGATTGGAAAACATACTGAGCTGAAGTCATGCATTTACTGCTTATTTTCTAACTGCAACAGCCGGACTCTAACCTAGAATTTCAAAGTCAACCCATGATTATTTCTTGTCTCAGGCAGTTTTCATAAGTTTCCATAAGTTAATCAGCAGCACGCTGGGCTGCATTACACAGAGCATCACTAGCAGGTTGAGGGAGGTGATCCTTCCCCTCCATCAGCCCTGGTGAAGCCACACCTGGCATGCTGTACCTTATGGTAGACTCCCCAGTACAAGACAGACATGGACCTGCTGAAGGGAGCCCAGCAAAGGGCCAAAGACAATTAAAGGATCAGAGCATCTCTCATATGCGGAGATGCTGAGTGCTGGGGTGGTTCATTTTCAAAAGGAGGAAGCCTGGGAAATTTTAACAGTGTGTACAAATACCTGATGGGAGGCACTAAAGAAAGTGGAGACAGTTTTCCTAGTGACATCCAAGAAAAGGAGAAGACGTAGAGGACAAACTGACATACAGAAAGTCACACTTAAAATATAAGAAAAAATTACTCTAGAGTGCAACTGAACACAGGAACAGGTTGCTAAGAGGTCACAGCGTCTTTGCCATCCTTGGAAATATTCAAAACCTGACTGGGCACTTTTGAGCAACCTGCCTTAGCTGATGCTGCTTTGAGCAGGGCTGGCTGGATTAGATAATCTCTAGAGATCCCTGCCAACCTCAACCGTTTTACAATTCTATCAAGTTTTATTCAACAAAAGTGTAAGATAGGTGCGAGTAAAAATGAAAACAGGTCAAGCACCACATACAATGCAATTTCCATTATAATTTGTTATCTATTTTAGAGTGAAATGAGCTTAAAACAAAATATTATTTCTCTGAAACTTAATGAGGCCACTGTGTATGAGGCAGTGTTACAACAGAAACAATCTGATATGAACCTTCTGCATATATCTTTCTAGAGAGCCTCTTTGGCTCATTCCCAAAAAGAAAATGCTGTGATACATCTTTAGTTATTTCACAGTTAAGCAACTCACTTTAAGCTAGTCACTCAACATATTCTGTCAGTCAATAGAGAGAAATAGGGATATACAGAGCCAAGTCATTTATTTTAGATGCCCGTTTCAACGTAAAGATGACTTAGCTTAAAACACCTATTTCATTCCACTGATTATAAAGGCAAATTAAGGTACATAGCTTAGATTTTTGTCTATTTTTAGATGTTTGGGGTTGGGTAAGATCAGTTCCACCCTTTAATGTCTTCTCTCTCACTTTCCTTCCCAGAGTTGAGCTGTTTGTGCTCCAGAGATCCAAGGCCCAGCTCTGACACAGCCCCACTGTGTGCCCTTGCTGCAGACTGACCACAGGGCTGTGAGGGAGGGCATCACTAATAACTCAAAGAATCAAGAGAGCAAAACACCAACATGGAAAACTGCCAAATCTTAAAAAAAGTACTAGATTAAATCTGATGGCAGCTGGCAAGTTGCTGATATTGAGGATCTATTCCAGAGATCAATGGAGACTGACCCTTCTTCTCCTGACTGATGCTTGCCTGGCTGGCAAAGACTGTTTTGGTGTCTTACTGAGTTGATGAGAAAATTAATTACTAAGCAGGTAATTAACAAAGTCCTAGGTCTCTTAGGCATATACTAGGCAGAAAACTGCTTAACTCTATTGTATTTCTTATCTGACAGACTGTTTATGCACATCCACAGGTGCCTGAATACCATGACCCAGAGAGGGATGTTAACATGGTTAGCAAATATGCTATCTGCAAAAGCATGCAAGACAGACCCTCATACAGCATGGTTGAAGTTTATTCTACAGTTGTCATCCAAAGGCTGTCAGAGAGCACTTCAAAGGGGTAAGAGGAACGGAGAAAAAAAATGAAAAAAGGAATGAACAGTTATAGCAGTCCTCGGTGAGATGTTCTGTTAGCAGCCTGACCTCCAGTTAGAAAGATGGGATTTGAAATTCTTTGTCACTGGAGATAAAGTGGTAGAGGTTGCTTTTTTTAAACCCTCTGGGATGGTGCTTGTTCATCACTGTTCATAACATTTCATGACTGTCGGACACAATGCACATTACTATAGGAGAAAGCTTATAAGTTCTTGCAGACTAAGAAAAGATAGTATAAACAATACATATTGAAGAACCATTGTTACTGCAACACAAGCACACAGTTATTTCACTAGACTATAAAGGCACCACATCAACTAAGTTTGTATCCAGTAACTTCAGCAAATATAGAAAATTTCTATTAGTTTGATAGTGAACATTCACAATATCTGCAGGGGTGTCTGATCCTCTCAAAATATTCTACTCAGTTTCCTTCCTTTGAAAAATTTCAACACACCATTTTTGACTCTGGAAAGTGTCTCACCCTGACTTAGAAACATGAGTAGTTTTTACTTTCATACGCTTTAGTCCCTTATTATTTACTATGTTTTATTCTGGAATTTGTGTTATCTTTCACCGGAGGGAGATATGTCCAGGCTGCTTATGACTTGTCTCAAATACATTTCACTCCAGTTGATTCTCAGCACTTCTTGGCTGCCCAGTTCTTATGCTAGACTCTATTTTCCACGTCCCGGCTGTACTTTAAATCTTGTGCTATAACATTAATTCCTCCAATAAAATCAGTAGTAAGATCAATAAGAGCAAATGATTTCCTTAGAAGGCCATAAAGGTCACAATATTTTATACACAGGCATATTACCATTCTAGTAAAACAGAATATCTCAAATGTGGTTCCCCCTTCTTATTTAAGCATGAGTATGGGTGATAGTAGTGTTGCAAGCAGCAGCTCTTTTATGCTGGATAACATGGCTTTTGGAAAGTATTAGTGTATCACTAATGACATATCAAAACTTGGAACTGCTATATTAGCCTGTTAAAAATAGATTTTTTTTTGCCATTTGTGTTATTAGCAAACAGCTTATTCATTATTTTATTTCCTGACAGCTCATGCAATTGTGGTATATTTAGTTAGATTTTGGTAAGAATAAGAGGTTATGCAATTAACAACAATAAGAAATGAATGCTGTTAAAATACTTGTAAAAACATTTATCCATTATTGAGGATCGATTTTTTACAGTTATAGCAGGTCATGATTTAGGAACTTAACTACTTTGAGTTTATTAATTTGAAATAAGGTTTAAAAAATTTGGAGAAATGCTTTCTCTTATCAAACTTACATGTGTCCTGGAATCTCTATCCTGACATTTACTTCATTTTAGAGAGAAAAAGGACGATCAGTGGTATCTTCAAGACTAATAATCTATATATTACAAATACAATTGTTAAGATTCCTCATTTTCTTATGAGCTGTTCTTCAGGAATAATAGGCCGATTTATTCATTTTGGAAGGGAGAAAAAATCTGTGGATTATAGCAGAATGTTTTTAAAATTAAAATAAAATATGAGATTTGTTTCATGGAGAAAGAAACTTATAAACTGCATGCCCTTTTGCTGTACTAGGTATTGTATATCATCTATATTTAGTTTCCTGGGAAAAAAGGATGAGAGTTACCAATATACACCCCAATAGGACTGCTTTATCATGAAGAACTAAGATGTTTACTATAATTAATATCACTAATAATACGTATCATTAAAATTTGTAGCCCTACAATCAAAAAATAGCCCTGATCTCTCTAATCAAAATTTACTATTCCATCTGATCTGATTCTGATACAGCTGTCTTTTACCTTTGCACCTAGGAGAGAGCCTCAAAGTCAAAATTTGCAGGCATTCAGGGAGCTTTTGCAGGTTAAGTAGAGCACAGAGGCAAGGAGATTCATCCCCTTTTGCACTAACTATATAAATGTTTTTTACTTCATTATTTGGTGAGTGTTCATCCATTACCGCAGTTTTATTTTACTTTAAGTATCATCTCTTGCCCAACAAATATTAGGATTTAACTCTTTCCTTTTGAAAAAGCTGCAGATTACTTGCCATTGCTTCAAATCAGTCACATCAACTTTAGCAGGCTGCTAAAAGAAAAAGTTTTTGATTAGCAGTAATATTTTCATCTACTCTAGGCAGCAATGACAGTCTTAAAACAGAACTTGAAGTTCAGAGGTTATCATTTCAATACTTATAGAATTTATGACAAAACTTGTTTTAAGACTAAACTTTATTAATAAAGATACACTGCACTACAGAGTAATTTTGCTGCTAAATAAAATCTAAAACTGATTTTCCATGCTAGAGAGAAATAATACAAGTAGAAGAACCATTACCAAAGATGCCTAGCAGAAGAAAAAAATGTTTGATGATGGATAAACAGTTTAGTTTTGACTTTTCATGAATTTAGGTTTGAGTCAATTGGACATAAGTGCCTAAAAGGACACAAATGCCTAAAATTGGCCTAAGCTCAGTACAGTTCACTTCTTCAGTACTTCCCTAATCAGATACTTTAAAAATCACTAGGTGTCCAAGCTAGAGCTTAGATACCTGATTGACTGTTCTCTCAGCTGGGGAAATAGGTGCCACTTTCCTGCTCTAGTTGTATGGTGATCCAAGCGTTAGCAAGCAGGAGCCCAAGCATCAAGTAGATCTTAGCCTCCAGAGGGATGCGATCTGATGGTCGTTCTCAAAGCATACCTAAGACTTGTGACTGCAGCGGCCATTCAGGAGGCTGGAAGTGGAGTCAACCATAGTTACTGCAGTTCCATAAAAGGCTAAAAAGGGGATTTCAACCAGAGGCTGTGGATATCATCCAAGTCATTGAACAGTCAAGCAATAAAAGACAGGGTAAGAGAGTTACTCTATGCGGGAAGAAAACTAGGAAAAAGGGATCTAGGCAGCTGGGATAGCCAGTCTGCATCAGGACAAAGATGATGTACAGCTAGGGTAAAGAAGAAGAAAGTTATAGGAAAGCATTACACACCAGTACACTGATGAATAAAACCCATACCTAGCAGGGCAGAGGCCAGTTTACCTCCAAGCAACAGCCAGAAGGTCTGCTTGTAGCCTGTTTTGGTTTTGGCCATGTCAGAACACATCTGCCTGCGAAGGCAACATCTAGCATCCGATAACACTGCAACATCCCCACTACGACCAGATTCCGGTAACACCTTGGTTCCCGTGGTATCCAGGTCATTCCTGTGGTATGTGTCAGCTTAACCCTTTACAGACATTTTCAGGTTCAAGAGACATTGCTAACCAGAGGGGAAAACAGAGGGACCTTGTGCACATTGTGCTTCCCATACTTAGCCAGGGTCCACAATGGAACTTGACTCGGGTATCCTCATTGAACTGTTTGCACTAAGTATCAACAATTTACGCCAAAAATAAGCTAGTTACAAGTGTCATGAACTTGGTATTGATCACTGATGCAGTCAAGCACCTGCAGTTCTGGCAAGACTTAAATCTGTATCCTAAAACCTCCTCAAATTTTTCCTCAGCTCCTGTAAAATATACTTGCATGGTATGACTTGCAATCACTGGCAGTGTCCAAGTTCTCCCAGCAGGCCTGGCACTGGAGAAGATTAAAGACTTAATTGAAACCTGCATACCCCGTGAGGTTCACTCACTACCTTTCTCTTGAAAAATACACCTTCACACCTTAATGTCTCACCCTTTGGATGTGGTAACCTCTCAGGGCAAGGAGTGTGTGGTCAATGCACTCTACTGAACAGATTAGCCTTCTATCCAAGTTATGTTGACAGCAGACCATCTACTTCTGTGGAGTCATGGCATGGAAAAGCTCATAGGGCAATGCTGTGAAGGAGCCAAAGAAACTGAGATAGACTTCCCCACCTAGCAAAGTCATTAGTGAGAAATGACAGGTGAGACTATGTAGGCTGAAAAATAAACAGCTAGCTGTTCAAGGGCTGATCAGGCTCAAGAGGGGACATTTACTACATGCTGTTTCTCATGCACACAGGAAAGGGATATGCAGGGTAGCTGTAAACAAAGGCAGTCGCAGTGGATGGGTAGCAGCATTGTAAAACTGGAGGAGGAGCCACAGAAGAACAGAAAATTGATGTTAAAACATGCTGCAGAGATGCTAGGAAGAAAGAGGAGATGAGGAGCCAGTCATATGACAAGCATTGGCATACACAGTACACTGAGGCCTGAGGACAACTGAAGCAACGTTTCTCCTCAGGAGAGCCTTGAGGCCACTGTCTCCCCACCCAGATAGTATTGGTTACTGATCCTCTCCATGGCATCAGTTAGATGTTTCTCCAGTGACTTTATGTGAAGCTCTAGTGTGCCTTGGAAAGTCTGCTACATCTCACCAAGCTAGACCACAGGTGTAAAGGGGTGGATATTTGACCAAAGTTCTTTGCTTTCCTTTGCAGTTTCGAGCATTCAGCAATGAAACTTCTGTTGTATTACAGACCAGGGGAATAGGACCAGCCCCTATAGCAGCAGAAATCATAAGTCTAATACAAAAATTACTATTCTATATCTAATTAACATTATAGACATTTCTGCACTGATATTTTTTCTGTAGTAAAGTTATTATACACACACTTAGTTTCTATCCCTTTTCCTGATGTTCTGCTCACCCTTTCCCCAGTCTTTGGGGTCCCAAGTTCAATAGTTTCAATTGCAATGTTAATACATATGACTAGAGGGAGCAATGAAACACTGGCATTTTTGGGAGGCAAGGGGGAATGTATGTCAAAAAGCAGACAATACTCAAATGAAGATGGACAAAACAAATATTATTTCAATAAGCTTTTTGGCATAACATCCAGTACGAACTTTGGGACTAAAGGCTTCTTAGAAACATAAGGAAAGAAATCACACAAGCTCTTATTAAAATGATTTTCTGAATCCAGCTACAATAGCCAACAGTACAACTCCACCTATTTAACCCTGTGAGATCTGACCCAAGCAAGGGATTTTTAATAAGATGCTTAGCAGCAGAAAGTAACCTTGAAAGGTAACATTTGCTCAAATTAAAACACCAAGCAGTAGCTCAAGATCACTGCCATTTCAAGCCAAAGCAACATGCTCAGCTCAGGAAGCAAGCACTACACAGCAGACTATGGGGTTGGCATTCCCTTTATTAAAAAGGCTGAAAAATCCAAGCGGTGAAAATTCCCAGAAAAAACAAATTGCTGTCATTTGCATATCTGAAAGCATACCATTCACATTGTTTTTCAGGTTTGCAAGCATGCCTGCCCTGAAAGGGCATTTCCCATGCTGCACATCTAATTCTATTAGATATTAGTATTAAAGAGCTGCAAAGAGAAATGCAAAAAAGCCTCTTTCTCCCACATTTGTATTCTGACACTAGCAATCCAGTTAAACAGAGTTAATAAATACGGTTTCATGTTAACCATAGATTAGACTTTGCTAGTAGGTAATGCAAGGGAAAAAATGCCATCTTCCTCCATATGCTTACAAGGAGATGCCAAACAGTTTGGCACTGAGAAGTGCAGCTCTTCCCTTTATTTGCCTAAGGAGAGGAAAAAACTTATTTCACACTTCTTATTGGTCAGTGCACAGCTGACTTTCTCACCTTGAACCTGCATGCCCAGAGAGTTACTTTTGTCAGCAAGAAAGGAACATAGATGAGCTTTACCACTTTCGTCTCTTACATTACCCCACTCTTGCTAGCAGGAGGTATTACAAGCAAGGAAATTTCACAGTTCTGCAGTACTTGTCCACTTTCGTTCTGCTGACCAAAGTAATAAGGAGAAATTTCACCCCCAAATCACTGAACATCTAAGGACAAACTAGCCCTAGCTGTAATAGAACTATTTGCTAGGAAATGATATGAAGTAGCTGCTGGAAATAACTTTTCAGATAAAGAAATCTTTTATATCTGCAGTCTCTCAGTGTTTCTTAATGTCTGGGGTATTTATCTTCATATGAATAAAGCTACATGGAGCTCTTTGTAGTCATGTACAGTAGACCAGTAGGCAGTTATTTTTCTCCATAAGCATTTAGGTTACAACTTCCAGCTGCTTATATCTTTAGAGCAGTAAGAACATGCCAGGCTTTTATTTATGGCTCAGCATGCAGCTTTTAGCACTTGATAAATAGCAATTAATAATATTTAAGAATAGACAAGTGTGTAATACACATTAGTTTGTGCCAAAGAAAAGGTAACAATACCACACAAGGAAAAAAAGTACTTTTGTGATAAATGCTTAAAATTGCCTTAGATCAAGAAGTGAGACTGATTCTGTTTTTACAGGGGTGAGACTCAGAATTAAACTGGAATTACATCGCTGTCTTCCTCACATGAGGACCACAACGGTAAGGGCAGAAATATTTAGCTGGTAACAGTGTAACAAACCTAACAAGAGATCAGGACAAGCTCTTAATAGTCTACATCAGCCTCAAAACATTATTCCTTACCTAAAAGGCTTATGTCCTAAAGCCCATCGTTTTGGGGTCATTGAGTTATAGCATTACACAAATTTTACTTAAAATGAGTTCAGAAATATGCTAGAGTTTCTGCAAAGAGATGTAGATAGAATAAATTTGATCGTGTATTCCAATTCTAAAGAACACAGCTAGGGAAAACAAAAGTTTCTGATTGGTAAACAGTTTATGTTTTCAAAAAGATGATATCGTTGTATTTTTTTATTTTAGAGAGGAAAGATACCTGTCTCAGTTAGCAGCTGGAACCATGTGAAACTTAAACACATGACAAAAAGGATGTGAAAGAATCTCTTCTCACTATGATAACCACAATTCTCATTTTGAATTCTTAGCACTCAGAAACAGACTTTCAGGCAAGTCTCTCTGAATCAAAATAATAAGTTTGCCCTGAAACTGCAAAATAGCCTTTGAAATACTTTGAGATACACAAAGAAACAAGAGATGGCCACATGCAAGAAAGCTTTGAGTGTGAAGCCTTATTTAAAAAGCATGCAAATTTGGCAGCTTTCAGTGCTCTCTTTTCCAATAGCTTCTTAGGAGCTCAGATTGTTTAAACAGTAGTTGGACTGAGGACATTAACTCCTTCCCCTCAACCCATCCCCCCGTTTAAAACTCTAGATCTGGTGATATCCATATCAAACCCCCCCAGGGACTTCAGAGACAGAATTTCACCAGCATGAGAATTTCTCTGTAGGAATTAACTCATAACAAGTAAACAGGAAAACATATATTTTGAATACAGAAAAAGACTTATTATAGAAACATCCAACTATAAAAAACACAAAGAAATATCGGTTTTATCCACTATGACATTCACTTTCCATGCACTTTAGGAAGAGTTATGCTGCTTTTGAATAAGAGCCAGGACAGGGCAAGGGTAAAGATGAGGAAAGAGCTGATGAACTGCTTACATCTCTATTTTCAACTCTGGAGCAGGAATTTTGTATTTAATTAAAAAGTTGAACATGTGCATGGAAAAAAGCAGCAGCAGCTCACTAAGCAAAACATAGTGAGGTAGCGGTAGTTGCTCCCTTTACCTTCCCACACCAGCTCTGGAGTAGAGTCTTTTGAGTCAAAGGAAGGGGAAGGAACATGGGGAACGAAGAGTCATTCGCCAAGCAGAGCGCTGGCATGTTTCACCTGTGGAGGGAGCAATATCACATTACAGTGATGGCAGGCCTGAACAGCTGATTTTTCTGAGCTGGAGTGACCTGTCTCCTGGCATAGTCCTTTCCTCAAGAAAGGGCAGCCTCCTGAAAACATCTTACTTGAGCCAGGGAAGATAGATGCTTTCATTAAAAGATTTACTCACCAGGAAACATAAGGAACAAACAGCTATTACAGAATAAACACAAATACACAATGATAAAAATAAGTAGTAAAGCACAGATAAGGCCAATTCCGGAGCTGTTAGAGCAGAAAAGTAGTGGGAGTATCTGTTGACCTAATACACACCCCTATACTTCCTAACATACAGTAGGTGGTAACTCAAAGTTTGAATCTACTACAGACAAACTATAAATCAGATGGTTGAATGACCCAACAGAATAGCACTCTGATGGGCTTCTGCTGGTAACCATGAATATTAGTAGTCCCCACAGCTGTGTCATTCTGATTAACTATATTGATGATCATATGGAAAAAAAATGGCTTACAACCTTAACTTTCACTACAAAATATCTTTATTACATAGACAGTAGTTCCTGGAGCACAAGGGAGAACAAAAGCACTCCAGAGCCATACCAATTCTTACTGCTGATTGAAAACCATACTTCAATAATCATACGAATACCCACATTCCACCTACCTTTCGGTGTTCAGTGGGTAGTAATGTTCCACAAAGTTTTCAGATAACAAATGTCCTTCCTACCATTAGGGTAATGAGGGAATAATTTCATTAGAAACTTGAGTCATCTCAGCAGAGGAGAATGCAATGAAGGAAAAATTCTGCAGGATGCAGAACCCATGAGGTTGATTCTGAAAGCTTTTTCCAGAGTGGTCATAAGTACTCTTGCTTGCAGAAAACATGGAAACAATTTACAGTAATTCAGAGTAGTTCAAGCCATAGAATGCATGCTAATGTTTTGGATCTTTCAGTTTGCCATTTTTGGAGCAGAAATGGCAGATGGAGCCATATAGAGAAGTACAAATGAGAAGAATCAGTAAAAAATGTTACTTTGATCAGACTACACGTGTCTAACCAAATCTATCTCTTTTTTCAACCCTTAATTCAAGGCCAAGGATCAAGAATTTGCAAAAAGTATGAAAAGACTAAGAATAATAAACTGACTTCTTCCAAGTAACAAAAGGAGGGTAGCACTATTGCATATGTATCTCACCAATAATAATAAGACATAGTGCAAAGACTGGATCTCTGGCAGATAGTCTGCCTGCATAGTATATGGACTCTAGGGACACTCTGATAAAGTAATGTTAATCTGCGGAGGTGATTATGGCTGCTACCACGAGTTTTCAGCTGATGGGAAAAGGTTTTTTTTTGCCTGAAAGCATAATCAAAGGCTGTTTACTGCTTTGCACAATAATTCATCAAGCTGTCCCTATGGTATTTGCTAAATCTTCATTAAATTTAACATACGAAATAGTTATGGAGCTCATAAGCGTTCGTGTTAATTCACCGAAAAGGCATTGTTTCTTCCACAGAATCCTACAAGAAGCATCAGCGCTATGTCCAGCAAGGAGAGAGATAAAGAAAGGTCGGGGATGAAAAGGTTCCTGATGCCCAAGAACAGGAATTGATTATTTTCTCCAGACTCTTGAAAAAGGTGGAAGAAAACTCAAATCAGGCCAAAAAATTATTCCTGCCTCAAGTTTACTTATGACACAATGGCTTTTATAGAGTTTCCTTAGTTGGCTTAAATTATCTCAGGAGAAAAAAAAAAAAAATCTCAGAATGCAAGTTAGTTATTAATATTCAAAGGAATCACGTTCTCACAGGGAAGTTGACCGTATTCGTAGATGACCATGAAAGGAGTGAGTGTCATTACTTTTCTCAGTCACAATGATTTCATTTCAGCTAAAAATTATGAAGCATGAGCTACTATTGTTCCCACCTTTCAGAATCAACTGCATGGAAATTGTCAGACAATATGAGGATTTCAGAAAAATAGGAGGAGTGTTTCTTTTTGAAAGAAGTACAATTCTAAATGCTTCATGCAACAATAAAAGTGCTATTACTGGTAAATATACCACCCAATCAGGACCATGCACATTAACACAAAACAGAAGATGCAGTCATCTAAGCTGCAAAAGAACAAGGTTACTGAGCAGCCAGAAGCAAAGTTTTCCTTATAGGTAAGGACCATATCAGCTGGATTCTAAAGAGAATTAGGCCCGTTGTCAGGACTTCAGAGGGAAAAAGTTTAGACTCTCACTAGCTTGTAGTAATGCCAGTTAGTAGAAGAGTCATGAGAAAAGTCACACAGTCACACAAAAGTAAAGCTAGCTTAAATTAGAGAGGCTTCTGAGTGACAACAGAATTCTGTTTAAATCAATGCTCACAATAGAAAGATTACAGGAAAAGAAATATTCGTCAAACTGGGCATGTAGTTAAAACTAGCTAAACTATAGAAAGAGGATATCTATGCCATTCATTTTATTTCTGAGGACTTTTCAAAAACAGTTGATTGTGAGCACAAACAAGTTTCTTACAAATCTTTCACCTTCTAACATTTTAGATGCAGAGTCAGTTTAATATACAGTGGTGCGTATAACAAGTCAGCCCCTTAACAGAGTGAAGATTCTTCCTGTAAACTGTATGTAAATGGGTTTCTATCTCCATGAAGGTCTCCTACTTCTAGAAAAGACATTTTTACTAGATACACTTTTCACCCACAAGAAAATATTGATTATATTTCATATAATAGACAAGTATGCATGTTATTTCACATAATAAGATTCTAGGCTAAAACTGTCTCTTATGTGCTTGTACAGTGCTCATCACATTAAGGTGGCATTTGAAGAATCAATGACAATGCAGAAAAGTCAGACTAACTGCAGGTAGGCTATATATTATTCCATCATGTAATGTAGCCAGGGCTTGCTTCCCTTTGCCACATAAGGATATTATATTTTCCTTATAATAAAGATAGCAACTTTAGTGCTTAAGGATGTAACTGGCAACATGAAGCATGTGAAAAGTATATGCCTTCTTTGGTCTTGAAGAAAGTCTAGCCATCCCACAAATTGCTTATCAGAACTCCTTAGCTAGATATCTTACAGATCTTAAATTTCTGTAAAGTCTTTCATTTCTCTGTAAGCAGGCAGCTGATTTGTACTTTATCTTTTGCTCTGCTAGGATGTCCCTATACTATCTCCAGCTTTTCCCTAATGAGGTAAAGTGGGACACAGTATATGTCCTTAAACTGCTTCACATAGCCAAAGAGCAGAGGTAAAGTGAGTCAGTGACCGGCTCACAGTAGAGGCATAGAGGGAGCTGGACTTCTCTTTTGTCCATGTGAAAAACAGCACAGAAATTGAGGTCTGGTGAAGTGCAAGCAAAAACCTAATGAGTTATGAGCTTCTTCCTTTTTGATAGGGCCATTGCGGGGGAAAAAAAAAATTCTAAGCTGGGTAACAAAAGTAGCATTACAATTTCTGTAGCTCATGTTATTAACTACTGAACACAAAGATGCAGACTCAAGCATCATATCAAAACATCTCAGTTAAAAAAGTTAGCTAGTGTTGACTACCAGTTGTATTTCCATATAGGAATTTAAATTTAAAGAGGGGATGAGAGTGAAGATGGGAATTTGAATAAATTAAGATCAGTAGATAATTTCAAGGCACTTGCTGTGAAATCTGGTCCCACTGAGCAAGCATGGTAGTTTCAGAACAGTCATTCTCAATTGCTGTGAGACACACTGACACCTACATGGGAGATGACAGCTTGTCACACTGAAAGTGCTAATGGCTACCACCAAGAGAGTCTTTACTTATAGGCAATCACAGACATCATTAAATCCAATGGGTGGGCCAACTACCTTTTTCAGGGCCAAACGGAAGGAGCAATTAAGCCCACAGAGAAGCACATATGAAATGTCAGTAACTGTATAAAAAAAGGATAGAAATGAGCTTACTTTCCTCATCTCTGCTAAAGTAGGATCTATCTAGTGCCAGCTCCCTCTTGAGAAGGTATACACAATATATTGAAGGAAGAGAACTTGGAATGTCATTATAGGGAATATTACTACAGCCTGCTGAGAACAGCACATTTGCAGAAACATTAAGCTTAAAGAAGGAAAATATGATGGCAACCAATAGGTGAGCTCCAGGAATAGATAAAAAAAAGCAATATCCCAGAGAAAAATATCCCCCCCAAAAAGAGACTATCTGATCTCCCAAGAGACCCCAAAACTTAAGGAACACAAGCCAATGCAGAGCCCAATACCTACTATTCTAGCAGCCCTGATAGAGAAAGGAAGCTGCTGGTTCTGCAATGCTGAGGTTTCAGACCCACACATCACTTCCAACTTGATCTATTACATGTTTAGAAAACAAAGGCACAAGACTAAAGTCCTATCGGAGTACACCTCCATCTAAACTGAGACCATGAACAGATCAAAGAGTACTAGGCTAAGTGTTAATTCTCTGGTGTAGATGTTTGTTCCTACCATAGGATCCTTCCTTATAGCTTAAAAGAGATTTAGTAGTCAACTCATAGGATGTCTACTGGATTTAGGTGACCACGCTCCATACATTTCAACAGCATCTACCTTTCTCTTGCAAGGAAAGGCACAAACACAGTATATGCAGCCCTGGCATTATAAAAGCAATGCATTTCAACTCAGCACTGCAATTCCCTGCAGCGTTTACCCAGGTACAATCACACCACTGACAAGGCACACATGAAATTCAGACCTGCTGGATGAAAACAACACTTACTTATCAATATAAAAACCGTCACAGGCATTCATAGGTTGATTCTAGGGTTAGCAAGAGCAACTAGGAAGAGCAACACATCTTAGGAGGCTGGATTACCATAGGATAGCTGTAGGTTAGTGTAGAGAGAGCCAACAGCAAACTAGGAATGAGGTGTTTCTAGGGTTGCACAAGGATGAACACAGGGACATCAATAGTGTATGAGCAAGGACTTGGTCATAGACAGAGAAGGGTCAGGTAGGCCTGAGCCAGGGCATAGGATGGCACAGCAAAGGCTACAGCAGAATCTGGAGAGGACCTAACAAGCTCTTGTTGCCTTGCTTCTATGCCTGCCACCCAGCCTTATTCCTGAGAACAGCTTTCCTTTTATTAACTAGTGAGTCTGTATTACTACAGCCTGCCTCCCCAAAAGCCTAGAGCCAGCCTCCTCTTTCAAGGTGCAAGGAAGTACCACCTTGAGTCTGTGTCAACAATTACCTATAACGCAGCTAAAGCCTGGACTGGCAGGGAGTGCATCGTCCTGGTGAAGACACTGTAGGCTCCGACATCTGACTTCAAGATAATTTGTTTTTTCATTAAGACACAATTATGGTGTTGTACTAGCTGCCTGCCTCTTCAGACAGCTGTGCATCCTTGTAGAAATGCTGTGTCCCAGTGAGAAGAAACGCATGCTCAGTTTCAGCACCTCACATCCCAAGAGGATGAGGAGGACTATGTGCGTGCAACACAAACTATTTCAAGCAGTATCATTCATACAGGTGAACAGGTATAAGATTATCCTTCCATTAATTCCATGTTTTACTTAGCTTTAGACGCACTGTTTACAGTTCTTCAGTCTGATCTGTATTTTTTGCTGCGGTCCATTTGGATAGCTTAGCTCTCATCTTTGCTCATCTTTTGGTCTGAACTACAGGCTCTTACCAAGGCATGAGGAAGTACTCTAGGATTCAAAGAGCTTTTCTCAGTATCTCTGGCCTCTTACTACCTACCCATAATTCAGACAGTTTAATATTAAAGATCCTTAATAATCATGAAAACATAAATAGATATGACCCATTCTGTAAGTGCAGAATATTACTTCTGAATCAGGACAGACTACTGAAATATTCTCCTACATTTGAGTTTGTGAAATCTTTTCAGTATTCATTTCGGGATGTTATGAAAAGTTCCTTTTAAATCACTGCAGAGAACCCATAAATAAAACTCCTATCTAGAGAACAAATGTAAAATACCTTTAAAGAACATAAGATGAAAGTCTGTTTTTAACAGCTGTAAACGCACACTCCAAAAGAAAATACAGTGGCCTCAAATTAGCATCTGATTCCATACTTTCAAACTTCAAACCATCTTTAAAGAATAAGTAATCTTTTCTCCAAATTGTCTTGGGGAGATGTAGTGCACAGAGCAGGAATGAGAAAGGCTAGAAAGTTATTGGGAGTCCTCAACACAAGATGAAAAAATCAGTGACAAGAGACAGAATCAATTATACACCTTACCCTTAGGTGTAAACCCTACAAACCAAGCTCCACTTCAATACAAGAACTTCATAATAACAATTTAAAAATTGTACCTAGTTTTGCATCTAATTTACAGTACTCCTAATAGTCTTACTTTCATAAGAAGCAATACCTGAATGTACTGGAAACAGTTGACACCAGAAACGCAAACATATTAAGCTAATACTATTACTTCTGGTATAAGACATTTTCTCACTCTTGAGCAAAAATCATAATCCGAAGTGGATCTAGTTTAAAAGACACAGCAGACTATTTAACATTCCAGTAAAAAAGTCAAAGTGAAAATCTGCTGTGCAAAAATTACAATTTATGGCTGCAAATATGCTGCTAAATAAAATAACACCAGGGACTGACTCCTATGAGCAGATTCTCTGGATATATTCACGCTTCACATGTTAGGTCAACCCCAGGATTGATTTCGGAGCCATCCAATTACCTCTCTGAAATGAAATCTAGGAGCTTTTGAAGAGAATGACAGCTCAGGGACTTTTTAAATGCCACATTCATATGACTAAGCTAGGTTCAAATTGCTCTGCCTCAAGTTCTCCAACTCTATTCCAGTAGGTCTCAAACACAGACCAGCTCACCCACTACGCCCTGGGCATGCCATATATATCCTCTTCCATACAGGAAGAGGGAAGAATTTCATTGGCTAGAGCGCCCCTTATTTTTAAGGCTTCCTCTGGGCACCCTCCCCAGCATCTTTCCCAAGATTTCAGAGGCGCAGAGAATTTCTGCCTCTGCCTGATCCATGGTGGTTGGGAAACAAGAGTTTTGTCTCTGCCAGAATTTCCACATACCAGGAAGAGACAAATCTGACCAGAGTTACACAGCTGTTCAGAAAGTGGAAGCAGCCTGCCTAGACTCAGATGTCATGGGTGAAGACATCATACATGGCCCTGTTATGAAAACCTATATGAAATCTTTTGCCACAAGCATGCTCTGAAGCCTGTGGTTATCTGTGAACCACTATAAGCCTGCCCTTCTACCTAGACAGAGGAAAGGGAGAAGAAATAGCACCTCAACCTTCTTAGCCCCCTCACCTCCTTCAGTCAAACTCTTGGCTACCCTCATCCGCTGCCTATGTAGTACTGGATGCCTTGACTACCATGATGAGAACAGCAGTCTCAGCCTTTCACAGCTGCAGCAGCAGTAAAAAATGGTGAAGCTGCTGTCCAAGTTGCTGTCTATTGACAGAACTGCACCAGGTGCCAGGAAACACACCGTACAGCTCCCCAAAAAGTATGCACCTCCTTATCTACCACACAGGACATGGTGCTACTTTCAGAGCAAGTGCAGCAAGTAGCTTAAATCCTCTCACACCCTGTGCCCCAAATCCTCTACTGTCCATGAGGTCTCAAGTGGTTATCCTTCCTGACTGACCACCAACCAGACCTCAGGAAGACCCTCATGACCAGATTATGCACAGCCACCATCCTCCAAGCCACGTTTGGCTCATGCTGGTTTGGTGGAGCCTTGTCATGGCTCGCACAGAGGCAACGTCCTCTGTATAAGGAAGTTTGGTACCCACTTCTATTCATCTAAGATGCTTAGCTCAGCCTGGTCCTAACCTGTTGTTAAGGGTTCTCCTGGGCCCCAAATCTACCATGCAAACCATGTCACAAGTGGCACTCAAAGCAGTCTCCCAGACAAATGCCAGCCTGAAAAAGTCTACAGAAGGTGGCAAAGGGGACAGGCCACTTGGGAGGAATACAGGGACGTTGTCAGAGCGTGCAGGGATGTGACAAGGAAGGTTAAGGCCCATTTGGAATTAAATCTGGCAAGAGATGTCAAGGACAACAAGAAGGGGTTCTTCAAATACATCAGTAGCAAAAGGAAGACTAGGGAAAACGTGGGCCTGCTGCTGAATGGGGCGGGTGCCCTGGTCACAAAGGATACAGAGAAGGCAGAGTTATTGAATGCTGCCTTTGCTTCCGTCTTCACTGCTAAGGCCAGCCCTCAGGAATTCCAGACCTTGGAGACAAGAGAGGAAGTCTGGAGAAAGGAGGACTCTCCCTTGGTCGAGGAGGATCAGGTCAGAGATCTTTTGTCCAAACTTGACATCCATAAATCCATGGGCCCTGACAGGATGCACCCACAAGTGCTGAGGGAACTGGCGGATGTTATTGCTAGGCCACTCTCCATCATCTTGGAAAGGTCCTGGAGATCAGGAGAGGTGCCTGAGGACTGGAAGAAAGCCAATGTCACCCCAGTCTTCCAAAAGGGCAAGAAGGAGGAGCCAGGAAACTCCAGGCCTGTCAGCCTCCCTTCCATCCCTGGAAAGGTGATGGAACAGCTCCTCCTGAAGGTCATCACTAAGCATGTGGAGGACAAGAAGGTGATCAGGAGTAGTCCGCATGGAGTCACCAAAGGGAAATCGTGCCTGACCGATCTGATAGCCTTCTATGACGGAATGACTGGCTGGGTAGAGGCAGAGCAGTGGATGTTGTCTCCCTGGACTTCAGCAAGGCTTTGGACACTGTCTCCCATCACATCCTCCTAGGTAAGCTCAGGAAGTGTGGGCTAGACGAGTGGACAGTGAGGGGGATTGAGAACTGGCTGGATGGCCGAGCTCAGAGGGTTGTGGTGAATGGCGCAGAGTCTAGTTGGAGGCCTGTAGCTAGTGGTGTCCCCCAGGGGTCAGTCCTGGGTCCAGTCTTGTTCAATGTATTCATCAATGACCTGGAGGAAGGGACAGAGTGCACCCTCAGCAAGTGTGCTGATGATACTAAACTGGGGGGAGTGGCTGACACACCAGAAGGCTGTGCTGCCATTCAGAGGGACCTGGGCAGGCTGGAGAGCTGGGCAGAGAGGAACCTCATGAAGTTCCACAAAGGCAAGGGCAGGGTCCTGCACCTAGGGAGGAAGAACCCCATGCAGCAGTACAGGCTGGGGACTGACCTGCTGGAAAGTAGCTCTGCCGAGAAGCACCTGGGAGTGCTGGTGGACAACAAGTTAAGCATGAGCCAACAATGTGCCCTTGTGGCCAAGAAGGCCAATGGTCTCCTGGGCTGCATTAGGCAGTGTTGCCAGCAGGTGGAGGGAGGTGATCCTGCCCCTCTCCTCAGCCCTGGGGAGGCCTCACCTGGAGTCCTGTGTCCAGTTCTGGGCTCCCCAGTACAAGAGAGACATGGCACTCCTGGAGAGAGGCCAGCAGAGGGCTACCAAGATGGTTAGAGGGCTGGAGCACCTCTCCTAGGAAGAAAGGCTGCAAGAGCTGGGCCTGTTCAGCCTGGAGAAGAGAAGACTGAGAGGCGATCTCATCAACGCGTACAAGTATCTGAAAGGACTGTGTCAAGAGGATGAGGCCAGCCTCTTCTCCGTGATGCCCAGCAACAGGACAAGAGGCAACGGGCAGAAACTGAACCACAGGAAGTTCCACCTAAACCTGAGAAAAAACTTCTTCACTGTGAGGGTGACAGAGCATTGGAACAGGTTGCCCAGAGAGGCAGTGGAGTCTCCTTCCCTGGAGATATTCAGAACCCGTCTGGATGTGATCCTGGGCAATATGCTTTAGAGGACCCTGCTGGAAAGAGTTTAGAGGACTCTTCTGAGAAAGAGAAGGAAATAAAAGCAACAAGCAGGTGTGAGGCTTGATAAAGTAGTTAGGTAGAATAATAAATTCACGTCTTTGCAAGATGCTCTTATTTTATGGTGCATACAATGTTAGGTTTGAAACAAGCATCCTTACCTAACAGTTATATCTTCTATTGGCAAAGACCTTGATCTGGCCTTTGTCAGCAGACCGTATTGCACCCTTAGATATTTTCTACTGAAAAATAAACTGCGTTCTTGGTTACATCAAGACATTCTTGCCAATGTGGAAAAGCCTTGTGAAATATTTTTTATACATTTTACTCATTACAGGATCAAGACAAGGGATATAATCAAAATCTCATCCCTGAAAACCATTTTGCTGTATCAAAGACAAGTTTTGCCTATACAGGTAACAATCAATTTTTGTGCCCCATTTCAAAAAAGAGTTTGACCAAATGAATTAGCAGGTGATGAACACTAGTATTATTATGTCAGTTACCGCATTTTAGGACTTATTCACCTATAAGATAATGATGATCCAAAGATCTAAAAAAATGTTTAAGCTCATGGGGATCAAAAGTTTTGGGGGTGGTGGAGGAGAAAGAAATCACTTAAAAGCTGTTATACAATGCTCTACTCCTTATTAAAATTTACCCTTAAGGTCTCCAGTTGTATTGCAGTATGGCAGGACTGTAGTATCTCATTAATTATGAGAAGTGTTTAGAGATATAAGACTATGCTTTTAACATTTAATTTATCATCCTATTACAGTAATCAATCGCCATCACAAAACAGTTGAAGTTTGTGTGTGAACATGAACAGAATCACTTTGTACAGTGGAGGGAACAGTCCCCTGTTTTGTCTTTAAGTCTGTCACAACAGGAACAACTCTTTCCACCCTAAATACTTTGTTACCAGGAAAAAGATATATATATATATATGTGGGAATAGAGGGAATTCCTAGAACCATGTGATCAGAACTTGCAGGTGATTATTTACAGTAATGTATATACATCTTAAACATTCCTCATAAAAGGGGAAACTGCACTGGTTGTATTCAAACATTTAATGCCTGTAAATAGAAAGATTATAGGGAATTTATTCAGCATGGCAAGAATACAGAAACAATGAGGTGAAATTAAGGAAGAACCTGCACAGATAAAAAAAAATCTTTCAGAGCAGTATGTTTAGGGAAGTAGAGATATTTGCTAAAAAGTGGTAAACAGGAAGTGTTAACAATGCTTAAAATCATCCCAAGTAAAAACATTACAGAACATTAACCGGGGATCAACGGACAAACGGCCCAGGAGCCCACACAACCTTTGGAAAAAGGTCTGAAACTCAGTGAGGGAGGAGGCCAAGGGGCACTCATCTGTGAGCAGGATAAGTGAATAGGCACAGGGCATGCACTACACCCTTTCTGCAGCCTGACATCTGACCTGCCCTTTCAGAATGGGACATCACTGAGATGCACAGCAGGGAGAGAGAGGTGGTATCAGATCGGCAGAGGAAGGCCTGGCATCACAGATTGCAGCATGGGAAATAGGCCTTTTGAATAATTACACTTAAAATTCAGAGTATGGAATTATGAGTTACTAATTTTACTGTGTTGTACTATAGTAACAGCCTTAACTATTTATTTTAATAGCTTCAGAAAATAAGATTTGAATTTATGCAAGTTGATATATATGTATCATGTATTATTTAGTTTAGTGTATAACCACCTTTGAGTTGATATCAGAAACACCACTATTATGATCAGCTTGTTGCATCTATTTCAGTTATATTTAAATATATTTTAGTGTGACAATAAGTGTTTTTATAGTTAGAATTGGGTTATTAATGAATAACGATCCTTGGAAATTGCTTAATGTAGAATGAAATTGGGAATCAGGTTTCATATACTTGAGGCTGAAATCTAGAAATGCTCTTTTAATTAGAACATTAATTGAAAATGGATAAAGAATAAAATGATTTGATATTAAGAAAAAAAACAAGCACTACAAAATGCACTAATTTTGAATGCTATAAGTGAATCTGGACAGGTCTAGAAGATTCCAAAGCAGTTCTCCTCACATTAGTTTGATCTGTTTTCAGAAGTAGAGGTCAGAACATGAGGACAAAGGTTTATGAAATCTAAATAGATAAAGTCTGTCGAGTAGTGGACCACCAGCCTATGGTATCACCTCTAATCTTAAACTGACCCCCAAACACATGCTGCAGAGTAGGAAAAGCAAAAATGTCAGTAGCTGGCTTCTTCAAAAAGGGAATCGAGCAAAACAGAGTATAAAAGAAGATACCTCATCTCAATATTGGGGTCTGGATCCACAACCCCACATGCCTTATGATTTGAGGGTCTGAGATTAAGTCGTTCTTGCAAGGGGTTCCACTGATCAGCACAGAAGTAAATATATTGAATAGGTCAACATAACGCAGATATTAGATCCTTGCAACTCCTGTGCACAAGTGCATTTTTTCAAGTTATGAAAATTCTAAAACAATTATAAAACACAGGGAGCTACTAAGATATGCATTACATGATCTTAGGACCTCACCACATTTCATGGTGTTCCAGCTATGCTTTTTTTTTTGGGGGGGGGGGGCAGCAGGGGGGGCTTATTTTGCTTTTAAATGCTTCTCCCAGTATAGATCTCTTGTTTTAAATACATAGCTCTTTGGGGGTTTTACTGATCTGATTACTCACTCCAGGGTAGCTATCATTTGTAACACCTGTGTCGGTAGAGTAGTAGCTTCATCTAAACAGTCAAGAGGTCCCAAATAAAGAACTATTTCAATTCTGAAACAAGAATAGAATCTATTGATTCCCAGAGAAAGCAGCTGCAGAAAGCTAATTGCTCTTCCAAGGCGGGTTTTTCCCCCCAGCTGAAAATCTGAAAGGAGCAGAATTAGACATGTGCCTACACAGAGTTCTCTGGTCTTAGGCCGTGTTGCAAATTTTATTTGCCAGTGATAAGTATGTCAACAGTTCCTATCTTACTATGTGGTAAACTTTGCAAATCATGAGGTATAAACACTAACTTCAGACTGAGAAACGTGGTAACTACACTGGTGGGTAATGCAGTTACAGACTGCGTTAGACCACTTTGCTCCAAGTCTCAACAGCAGTTGCCTTATTTGCATGGCTTTTAAACAGAGGAATTATCTGATGAATAACTTTTCCACTAAATTTCATTTATACCAATTTTGAAAGCACACTGGTATTAACAATAAGTTCAAAATCATGACTAGTTGGATTGCACTTAAAAATAGTACCACGTACAAGAAAAATCCATCTTTTACTTGAACTTTTACTGTTGTTCACAGCTAATGAAATCTGTGAGTTTGCAGGAGATCAGGAGTAGCAGAATTATGTACAGGTTCTAATTACAGAAAAAAGGAATTTAAGCAATACATTACACTGGCTTTATTTTAATTGGGATTAGTGGCTATAAGAGATACAATCAATACAGACCAGAATACCTATTATCTTTCTAAATGTACAAATGGAGATTTTGCTAGAGTGGGTAATATTTGATTATTGGATTCTAGCTAGATTTTTTTTAAACATATACACAGAGCAAGAGATGAGCTGGACTCTAGATCCAATGTGACCAGGGAAACTGGACATCTATATTGTGACCATAGAGTATCAGATTTCCTCTAAAGTCCCAGACTCCTATTCATCCTTACTATCTTCACGCGGACTTGCGTTATGACTCTGAAGTAGAATATATATGGGAAAGATTGCTCCTTTGGCTACTTGCCAGGTTAGCACATAAAGAAACCCAGTTCTCAAGTAAAGAACAGAGCATATACAATCTGTACCTCTATACACAGCCTAAGCACAAGTCCAAACCACACAAGACCCATCTATTCCAATTTCCCTCATTTGTAGGATCTCTTTACTCTTGCCTTCCCTCCTGGACAAGATCCCTCTCCAGACTCATGATAGAAAAGGCACATTTAGCAGACTGAAGGTTTCTCTGACTAACATTTACCTGCAGTAGAACATGCCATGAAACAAGTAACACACAGCATGAAGATAGTGTTCTGGTTAAGCATTTAGCAAGATCCAATAAACAAGTAACACCACTTTAAGAGTGCAACGTAAAGATGATCTATACCATTAGAAGAGAAAAACGTTCTTTCAGATACAGATTATGTATATTCTCTTTACCCAAACTACCTGTATTCTGTGGTTAATAAACCAGGATTGAGCTCCTCTTAGTCAATGCTCTTCTATAGGGCTCAAAATGAGACTCAGACAGGCAAATAGTTTTAGAGGACACTTCTAGATCACTTCAGGCAAGGTCATTGCCTTGCCTGCTGTGCAAAAACAAGCAGGGCAGGGCCACCAAGGCCACAGCAGACCTCTGCTTAGCCTCAGCAACCAGAAGAGAACAGAGCGTCCAGCACAAGGAAATGCTCCAGTGGTGCCTTTCACTCAGCCCTGGCTGGCACAGGACAGGAAAATTCACACCTTTCTTAGGGAGACCATGTAGCCATTTCCAGGCCTCCTAGGTGATGGCCACAGGCTGCTGCAAGTTCCCCCAGCAACGCCCTTTGATACAGCCCCATTTCTTGCCGAGCAGCACTCATGAGCACTGCACATGCATCTCAGGAATGCTCCCTCCCTGGCACCTGCGCTTGAAGGCACAGGACCCCCATACACCCTCCTCTTGGTTCAGCTGCCATGGCAGCTGTTTCAAAACAGAATACCCTATGAGCATCAGCAGCCTCCTGGTATGCTTGAGACAAGTAGCAGGAATGCCTTTTGTTTAACATAGCACAGCCCTTTTTGCTGCCATGTGTCAAGCAAATCTCAGAGTACCTCAGATGTGGGCTTCCCTTTGGCAAAGCTCAAGGCCATTCTAGATCAAACTAGGCAAGGCAATCCAAGCAGTGAGTGGTTTCCCATTTCCACAGCTACCACTCAATGCAAGGGAGAATAGCTTGGATTGCAGCTAGTGTCTAACAGGAAAGGGTTTGGGTATAAGAGGGAGGAGCGTAAAGTAGCAAAGCACAAGAGGTAGCCTCCTGGATGGGACAGTCATCCTTCTGTGTAGGAGGATGTAAAGGTGTCATTGACAATAACATTTTAGATCACCTTTGCCTTGTTGTAAAATCCGGATGGCACAGAAAGTCTCTTGCCTAGAACTTTTGAAAGTCACTGCCAGCAGCACGTAAACTAATTAAAGCCACAGTGGGACAGCAGAGCTGAGGTTGTCACTATCTCTGAGAGGGAATGCCAGGATTGTGATGTGCATCACAAGGAGCACGAGGGCTTATTAGGGTAAAGTACAAAGGGCTGGGTGGTGCAAAATGGTATTTCTTCCTTTGAAAGGAGGCTTCCTGTGACTCAACTGTGGAAGCGTAGCTATAGATAACCTCAGGATACCAGTGTCTTAATAATTGCTCTGTCTCAGTGCAAGAGAAAGACCAGTGTCTGTGCTTATAAATTTCAAATCTTTTATAATTCTTTGGCGTGAGAAAGGGACGAGATCTGTAGATGTCTGAGTTGTACTGCTGTATTTATGTGCTAATTCAATGCAGGAAGGCCAAAAAAAAAAAAAAAAAATCAGTGCATTCCCCCCAGTACTTTTGTCTGGGGGAACTCCTCAGCAGAGGGGAGTGGAGTTTTGCAACAGGCCAGGCAGAACAGTGAAACTCCAGCCCCACTGACAGCTCCCAGAACATTAACTCCCCAAACCCATCAATAATTCCTAATTCTCTTCCATTTTCTTACTTAGAGCACGCAACACTGCAGCTGCTATCTATAAACTGCATTTTGAACACATCACAGAACCTTGGTGGAACACAACTTTAAGCAACGGCCACAAAAGAACTTGGTAAAGCCTTCGGCGCTGTCCATGCAGTGCACTTGCTGCCCCACATACTATCTGCTTTAAGTTCAAGCAGAAGAGTAATCTTCCAAAATATTTTCTACTTGAATTCCCACACTATACTCGTCTTATGCATGTCTTGACCTTCCTTATCAACCTCCCTTCAAGATACTGATATGTTTAACCCAAGGTACCACGGAAAAATAAAAGAAAAGGAGGTTTATCTATCTGTGTTGAAGATATTTAATTTTGCCCAGATTAATAGGCAAGTGGAAAAGAGATAAGTCACTAAGGCTGTAACGTTAACAGAACTATCAGGAAGCCTTTTTAGCAAGTACCAAATACTATACTGAGATCCTGATACGTATTTCACTTCCTTAGATTCATGAGACAGTTTACGGGGACATCCTGTCTTTCTGAATTTCATTTTTAAAAGAATTGGTTCCAAATTATCTTAATGTCTTGTTCAGCTACCATAAATTAGAAATGTTTGAATAACTTGAGTAGCACATTTTCTAAAACAAGTGCACTAAAGATAGGGCAAACCTAAAGCATTTATTTGAAACTAAATTAGTTCATCTAGGAACTGTTCTAAACTACAGAAAAAGGAAAGGAGGCACTAGAAGACTGATCTGGTTACAAATCAAACTTTGAAGCAGGGATCTGAAGACTAACTGATGACTGATTCAGCTTGATAAGTATAGGCATCTATGTTCAACCTACATTCATTTCAAAAAATGCCTCTGTGAGCAATTTAGTTCCTAAGCAACATTGTCCGTTTGCTCAGTAACAGTTATAAGAGCCTTTTTCTAGATACCCTTACACAGTGATTCAAGCTCAAAGCACAGTTAGACAGCCACTCTATGCAGCTGAGTAGGGCTACAATCAGGGAAGGAGGAAGTGATCAAAAACATCACATTTCAAGTCATCCTATGTGTAAGTGATTCAACGTAAAGGCAGCATTCGTTGTGAAAATACACACCCATGCAGCAGCAGGAAGTCTCATTAACAGGAGTATATACAACATAGAGCATCCTCAAACATCTAGAAAAGCACACCACAGTGCCTCTGTAATGCCTGCCAGGGGTCTTAGCCGCAGGTGTTGGTCCTCCTTCAAGACAAATAGCAGGTTCCCTTCACAGGATGGATATGAGCCTCCACCATTTTTCTCTCAAGGTGTAGCAGAGGGAAATCCCTCCTCTGCAAGCCAAGATTGGCCCTTCCCTCCCCACCCCAGATCACAGCTCTGAAGGCTCTGATCTCTTTAAAGTGCCAAGGACTTGTAGGAAGGCAGAGGAAAATGGGATCTCTCACATGTAGTACATTGGAAAAGGTAGAATGTAGTTGGAGTAAGAGAACTCTGATAATTCCAGCAGATAACATGATGCCGGTAGATTTGACTAAGGCAAGCAGGAGACTGGATAGCCAAGGTTCACTCAACCTGTCATTCCCAAAAGGTGGTTCTCCTCATGGTTGCTTCAGAGACATCCCCAAGTACAAACAAGGACATCCGCTAAGCTAGTTTCAGGGCTATCTCCGATGCTGCTTCATACAACTTCACATGTAGTGGGCACTTTGTCCCAAAGATCATAAGCCCTGTCCTGTTCTCTCTCTCTCCAGGATGGAGATTCTGGTCCCAAGGAACCAGCACCTCAAGATCTTCCTTGTCAAAGGCCTTCTGCCTCCTGCTTCCCTGGGAGCAACTCTCCTTGCTCCTTAGGCACAGGCAAGTTTTATCTGAGCAAGAGGTTGTAGAACAACTGTGGGTGTCTGGGATCTGTAGATGTCTGGGATCAACTGTAAAGCTCTCAAAGTGAGTCAGGAACATGAGGTAGCACATCTAGAAGACATCAGTGGGCTACCCAGTGTTGCCATACCCTCTTGTGTGAAATAGTAGCCCTTATTAAAAAATAAAATGGAGCATTTCTTGTTAGTATGCCTTGTGACTGGTGGCAGCAGAGCTGAGATAGATATAGCAAATGACAAACTGCCTTTTGAACATGAACACTTTCCTTCGATGGGTTTCAAATTCCATATTGCACATGGATTAGCCTCTTGGCCAAAAGACTTGACAACTATTTTTAATAAATAAAAACTCATGGCCTGACAGATACCTGGATATAGGATATAGCAGTATGTAAAATACAACTGTAACTATACATCTAGCAATAGCATTACAGAAGTGTATCCTTCACCAGATCTCCTTGATGCCAGTGAAGCTGTGCAATAAACTTGGCCAGGGAACCTTCGACTAAAAGTAGCAGCCCCCAAACAGTCATTCTTCAGGTGGATTAACTCCTGGCCTCCTTCACAGAACAGCGACAAAACAGTTTGTTCCCTTTACACAGGGAAAACATGCGGGGAATGGAGGCATTCATTCCAAGGTCCTATAAACAGCATTAATCTTGCTTAGACATTGGAGAAGGAATATATTGGATCAGATGCCTCTCAGCAGTTCACAACTTCTATAGACACCAGCTGAAGTTTCACCATCCCAGCTTAAACTGGCAGGTCCATCTACTTTGTGACACATGGAGGTGAAATCTCTAAAAAAAGCTTAGTGCAAGATTAATGCAAACTGGACTCCCCCCCTCCCCCAGTTCATCTTTGCTTTTTGACAAACCCAGGGTCACTAATACAGTCATTCTTTTAAAAGTAAGAGTCAGGAAGCCTAGACTTCATGTTTGCAGATATTCAGGGGTGGTCTGAGAGGGTTCTAGCTAATGATTTGATGCATCTTCTTGCTAGAGAAGTGACATTTAGTTAGGGTAAGGACTGCTGACCAAAGCCAGTGTATTACCTTGCCTCTCATGCATAGAGGAGAACTCAGTTCTTTTCAGTGCTTCTGTATTTCTAGAAGATTACCTCCTGCAATCTTCCATACACTTTCAGACTCTTCAGGCTTCTAAGGGGAAACACTAGCACCTTTGACTGTGACATTCAGAGTGAGATATGACACAAAACAACTTCAAGTCACTAAAATGCAGACCACTATCTCAAAGTTTAAACCATACAGGCACACTGGCATTTGACAGGTTGCTTTTTAAGCTCACCTAGTACCACAAGGAGTCAGTTGTCTCTTTTCTAATCTGCTTACTATACAACATCCACATTTATGCAGAAAATTCACAAAACAGTTGAGTGAGCAATTCTTAAAATGAGATCCTTAATGCAAAAAGAAACAAGTGACAAGGTAGTGCAACTGATTCAACCTAAAATAAAGTGGTGGTAGGAGATAAGCAAGCACTGAAGTGTAAAGGTAGAGCTGATGCAGCATAAGATCAAGAGGAAACATCGGGACTGCATACAACTACATTTGTCTCATATCTTAAAAAGAGGTGTATCCAGAGTGTTCTACAGAGTCCTTGCAGGAAATAGCATGAAATTTGTAAAACTAAAGCAACGTTTGCAGACTTAACTTTATGGATGTTGATGAAGCCGTAGATCTTATTCTGCAGAAAGAACGAAAGCAGAAAGATCAGTAGGACATAAGGATCAAAACAAGCATCTCCACAAAATCACTAATGGCTGCCTATGAAGTTTCTTCTCAACTTGTGTAGTGTTTAAAGTTAAGCATAAAACATCCCACTTAATAGCAAATACTCTCCCTGTTACTGCTGTGGTTGCAATTTGTCACATGAAGCATAGGGACATATTTGCAAACCCACTTCAGTGTTCTGTTGTCCACATGCATTAAGGACACTGGTAGACCTGTAAACAGGCACATGACTAACGTTCTCAGTATAGCTCCAAGATGGTTTACTGTTCTAGGTCTGCAGCCACATCTAACAGCTTGTGCATTTCAGCTGCATCTGTGGGAGAGGCTGCAATTCATTTCAAGAAAGAGGGCAGGGCAAGGAATACCATGCAAAACTGACAACTTCACACAAATGGCTGCAGTGGGCTCGCTACATTGGTGTAGCACAAATAGATCAGGTTTATGATAGAGGGAAAAAAAACTAAAAGGTATTAAGTAACACTTCCTCTTGGCTCATGGATTAGCTAGCTTTCCAAATTAAAGTTTCTTGGTTTGTGTTCTTTAAAGTGTAGTAAGAGTAGCATCCAAAGACTCATACCATAAATTAATATTTTAATTCTACTGAAGTTGTTGTTTGTGTATAACATGTAACAAGCTGCGCTTACTTGCTTTTTAAACTTGATCATCTTTCACAGAGTACCCAAAGTGGTATTCAACTCTAACAAGATCTAAAAATTGTACTCACTGAATGTTTTATTCCAATATCATAATGCTAAGTTTGTCAAGAGTAAAACCGATGAACTCTTGAAGGAAATTCACCACTAGAAGAAATAGGTAAAAAGTAATAATGTGCAAATATCTCCTGTTTTGATAAAGGTAACAAGCTGGAACTTTAAATGGTAAAATAAAGATTTTCATTTCATAAGTTTAATAAACATTTTTAGACAGAAAGATTTGTAAGTGGCAGCATTCTTCAGTCTTTCACAAAGTTTGAAGCAGATTGAATGGTTACTTCAGGACAGCTTAATCTCACTCAGTCATTTAACTATTCCTCCAAAAAATTATATTCTCCAAGATTACAATGGATGATCAGATTTCCTCAAATCAAAAAGGATCACTGGCTAACTGGCACTACTCTGGTTCACAATTCATGGACATAAATCAACTTCATAAAGCAGTCTTTCGCTTAATATACAATATCTTGTTTTATTAGCTCATTTGGTGTAATCACTTGCTGTGCTCAGCATTTGATGAACACTATATGTTGGCTTTCTTTATGAAAGTTTATGTGTCTATGTAGAAGGGGAGGTCCTGTATTACTAATAAAAAACAACAGGGTGGAGGGAGACAACGAAGTTGAAAATTACTAAACTCCTAGAGCAGAAGACAAGATCACTCATTCTAACAGCTTTGTCTTGTTTTAGATCTGATTACTTCAGCTGTCACTCAGACACAACTAAACCTCTCTAGCAGGTGTTAAGGGTCTGATGTAAGAAGAGCCATGTTAAAAAAATTCCTGATATCCAACAGGTGTATTCTCCCTCCCTTTGAGGAGTGATGATTTCATCTCTGAGGAAAAAAAGCACCCAAAACTTAGAATAAAAGAACTGTAGTTAAAAATCTCACACTAGGCATTTCAAGCTACTGTGACCCATGATAGAGGGAATAGACAATAATACTGTCAATAGCTCTCAGACACTGAGAAATATTGTTTCAGACAGCTGTTTAGTACAGCTCCACTTTTATCATATCTACTCAGTTCACTCCCTACTCTTTACATTAGCTCTGCAGCAGATCTATTTGACACCTCCACACAGTTTTGGAATTGAGAAGGAAATGCTTTTGTTCAGATCTTTTCTGCTCCAATTTTGTAGAAAACAAATCAATGGATAAAGTAAATGAATTTGTACCACATAACATTAACTTGCCATGCTCATTAGATGTTTATGTGACTATTTTGATTTATTTCAGTAATTATATATTAATTCTGTACTAGAAAACACTAAAACAAGTTAACTTTCTCAGCCTACATCTGTAGCATCTTTTTTCTAAGGTTTAACTACCACTGTTTTTGGAGATCCAACCCCTCAAACACATTCACGTTGTATAAGAAAGGCTGCATCGCTCAACACCTGCCAGCTATTTACAACAAAAGTTCCCACAAGCAAAAAACCACTTTGCTGGATGTTATCAATGTGTAAGAAAGATCTATTACTTGTAACTAACTGAGCAACATGACAGAACACAAGATTTACAGGCAGCTATTTTACTGTTATGACTGAGCTCACGATTAAAAGCTACATGTCTATTTGAACTGAAATAAACTGCAAATATTCACTGAGTAATGACCAATGAAACACCCCAGTTGCTTCTGTGAAATCTTATGTTTGTTGTAACTGGAGTTACGAGTTTCCTATCTAACAGGCCACATTGAAGTAAACATTACCTTTTTTTTTTTTTAATATGAAAGACCACTTTCAGTAAAGTTACAACCCCTTAAGTTTTGCCACCAATTTGAATTTCTCATGTATAATTGTTCTGCAGAGGAGTCGCACCTGTGAAGTTTTTTTTTTTTTTTTTTTTATTTAGGTCACTTGTTTTTGCACTTTAGTTAACATTTTCAGGTTGTAGAGTGAAGGTTTTACATTTTCTAATGCTCATGGAAGACAAGGGCATTGATTCAAAATATAAAGAACTCCTTCCCCCAAGTCTCCGCCTACGCAACAGAAAATAAAATTACATTTAATCAGATCATTTTTATTGAGGAGTTAACTGAACCTTTCCAGTGATAAAGTACAGAGTTTGAATGTAATCAAGCATAATGAAAACTCTGCTAACATTATAATGAATATACCTTTTGACAAATTATATTGCTCACCTTTCAGTAGAAAGGTATTGTTCCAAGATTTGTTGAGAAAGATAGAGGAATTGAGGGACAGAAAGCGGTAAGGAAGTATTTGTTAAAGCAGTAGCTTTAGCCACTAGGCCCTTAAACTCAGTTGTATAACATTGCCTACCCTAGGCTTTGCATGAGTTGCCCATGGTATTTGCCCAATAAGGGGGTACCTCATGCAGTAATAATAAAAATAAGGCAAGCTTTATTAAAATAACCTCATCTGATCACAAGAAAACTGCGCAAACAGACTCCTTTGTTGTCTAAAAGGTCATCTGTGCAGAACAAACCACGGGTAAGAAGCTGAATACCTTAAGCATTCTACCTAGTCAGATGACTACTGGATGTAATCTGTCATCAGTTTTAAGGCCCATAAAATTAAGGCTGCCATCAAAGAAAGTGCGAACATAACAATTGACCTGGAAATAGACATGGAATAAAGAATGGAATTTGGAACCTTAAAATAAGATTAAATTGCTTAGGTGAGGAGGGGAAGGAGAGAAAGACCTTGCAGGGGAATTAAGGGATAACTGCTGTGAAGGGACAGAATACAAGAATGAAAGCATTTCCCTAACAATGTAGGGAAACAAGAATCAAGTTTCTAAAGTATTACTTTAGAAGCCTAAAGCAGGGAAGAGAATGAGAAATAACTACTAAGAAATTCCACATCTCATGCCCTCTCCTAACATGAGCCAACCAAGGGACATGACTAACCTACCCTCTAAGCAACAATAAAAAAAACAGATTAAGAGTTTGGTACTCTGTAATAAGTCAAGGAAGACATGTCTTTCAGGATTTAACAGTTACTAGCTTTAAAGAAAAGTAACAAATGAATAAAGTTTGTCTGCCTTAGGACAGCCTATACAGGATATTGATGGGGTTTCCCTCCTTTAATTTCATTGCATCAAGAACAGTAAATCTTGGAGAGACAGTCGGATTAAAACCCTTAATATTAAATCTGTTAGTAGACAAATCCTCCTGGAAAAGCAGGAGGATTCAGAATCATAGCAAGAGACAATTTTAAGCATTGCAAGGTCAAAGTTGGAACAACATAGCTCATTTATTCTCTTATGTGCAGATCATATATACACAGCAATGATTGGAGGGAAAGAATGAGCACAGGAGAAGCTGTTACTCCCACCAGCAGGACAAACCTTTAAACACTCTGTACCATGACACAGCCAACAGATGCAGCTACCTGTAGCAAAGATATTCTGGCAGATAGGACTTTGGGGATTAGCATTCTACTGCCAGTTTTATGGTGCAGGAGAGAATCAATAGCTTTCCTCCAGTCTGGTGGCCCTCGAATGGAAGTTTACTGCAGACTTCAGTGTGTTACCCTGCCTCCCACTATTTCATATCTCTAAAGCAAAAGCCTAACATTCCACCATGAAAACTACATGTAAACTGACAAAAATTAGAAATCGTTTTCTACATGAAACAAGGACTGTCCATGATGCAGAAAGCAGGAGCTGGCTTGCAAGAAAACGTCTGTGTCCATAAAGAGGCAGAGAACACAAAAGGCTAAACAGGCAATGAATAACTGTTACCATACAGTATTGAAGTCTGTGCACAAGACAATGAACTTTATTCTGGCCTGGTCTTTGACTACTGCGTGTATGAATGAGTTTAAAGTGTGTATTCACTTAACCTGGAGTGCAACCTGTGTTTAGGGCATAATAAGAATATACTCATAGCATAAAGGGAGGCATGCATCTCTTGCTTGATTTGGTACTCTGCCTCTGAGCCTTGGTTACAATTTAGATGCAATGCCAGGGTGGCAGAATAAAATCCTTAAAATCTTCACAAAGATTAAGCACTTAGTAGACTTGCAGGAGAACAAAGCTTTTTAAAAATTTCGTAGAAGCATAGAATAGTTTAGAATAGGATGAACCAAAAGTCATGCCATTAGTCTCCTGATCAAAGCAGGGCTATTGTACTAATATTGTATTAGGATTAGTTTCTTACATAGCAGTACAGTGCATGTTTTCACATTGAGTGTAATGTTATTTTTGTGGTTAGAAACTGTAAAAAGTAGTATTCTCTTTACTTTGATGCTTTCAGTTGCTGCTGCAGTAACAGTGCTCAGAGCCATGACTAGGGCTTCTAAATACTACAGCAACCCAAGTGAAAAAAAAAAAGTTATTCAAGGATGAATGAGCAGAGCATTTAACAGATAGCTTAGTATTCCAGTTAATGCTCTGCCTACTACTACTCATTTTGCCACTAATTCTAGGGATAGATGGTCTATCCTGGTAAATGAGTATAAACAGAATTGCTTTGTGTCTCTTTAGGAAAGCCAACTATTTAAATGCTTCAAGAAAACAAGTACCACAGAAACCACACTAAGTGTTAAGGATGAAGAAATTGATGCTTCAAAGCAATCAAGTGAAACCTAATCTTCAGAGTTGTTTTTTCAACTAAGGTGGATCAGTTTTCCTTTGACTCAAGTTTAGGGACTATTTTCACATCATGCTGTTCAAATGTAGAGCATACACTTAATTTTAGCCAGTGACATTTCATTTTAGTAAGCATCCTGTGCTAGCGCACAGGGGACTGCAGACACTGACAAAATTGGCCAAAAGGCCATTATTCATACTTTTGCTGCTAGCACTTCTGTTAGTAGTATTAGTAGAACCCCCTCTAGTTCATTTCATCATCTTCATATTTCTGATCTACTGATACTGGCTTAACCAGCCTCTGGGAAAAGAGTGTTCTGGGAGCAGTTGTGCTTACCTGTGCACATATATCAAGGCTGGAGGGAACTGGAGGCTGTGTACAGAATGAAAGGTACAGTTTTAGTGATGCAAACAGAAGTAGCAGCTTTTTACAAGCTTATATATAATAGATTCTCCTGTGGCCGCTGATGTGGTCATTTCATTTGACCAGAATAGACAAAAGCAGAGTATGAAGAGATGCTGCAGCTTGTGGAAGTAAGTGAAGCTGTCCAGAGCTCTAAGTTACTAGTAATGGCAGAGACTATTTTTCAACTCCAAATCTGCACCGAGTTTGCATGGAGCCTTCCCCAGCTCCAGCATAGGGGAGCTGCCAGGGGCTCAGCAGCAGCAGCTTTGAGCTGGTGCTCTGTTCCAGTCCGTGTAAGATTTATAGCATAGGCAAACCTAATAGAACAAAGCATTTTAACCCTGGAAAACTAGGAGCAGCTCCAAGTAGTTTCCCAGTTTAGAATATATGTTCTTGATCTTTCTCTCACTCAAGAAGTGAGATATGCCAAGGCCTGTGGAGAAGCATCTGCAAGTGCTCTTTAACATTATAAAGCAAGATTGAAGTCCAGGTAAAAAAAGCAAGGAAGGAAAGTCTCCATCACAAGAAAGTTAAGATGGATCTTTACACTTTCCTATTGTTTTTAGCCTCTGTTTAAACAAACTGGACCATACTAGGTAGAGTGAGCAGATTACTATATTTCACCACACAAAGCAATACCAGGTTCCAAAATGGGACAAAAACAGATGCAAGTGATCATGACAGGAACTGAGAAGCTGTAGTTAGTGCAATGCTGTCTGACAGCAGGTGGCCATAAGTTGCCTTCACATATCATTTTTAAGCCAAAAACTGTTCCAAAGGCAAGTTTCCCTGGGAGGAATTATTGTTCAAGTGCAGGAACAGGAATAGATCAGCTGTAGAAAGCACAGATTTGGCAACATAGTGACCTGTTAACAGATTTCTGTACTTGTAATAGAAACTTACTCAAAAAACTGTCTGACCACACACCTAGGAATTATTTGAGATTCATAACAGTTTCTGGACAACTGTGTAACCGGGTAGCTTAAAGAAAGATTTAAGTTCACCTGAAATTGGCTAGAATCAACTAAAATCAGCTAGCTAAACATATGACATGACTTCCTCTGAGAATTTATAGGGGACCAGTACATTCTTTCAAAAAATCTTTACTATTCTTACCTGCTTACTGTTCAGTAAATAAAGGACTCTTCAGCAACAAGACTAATTGTGAGACATTTATGATCTTACCACCGTTAGATTTCATAAAACCTTGATCATGTAAGCTCATATCTAGTGTTTTATTTTCCTGAATTTTAACATGAGAAAGTTCTAGAGCAATTTAAGCTTTAAAAATATGGGAAAACAGCAAGCCTCCAGGCTTTTTTGCCATACCATTTAAATAACATTGTGAAAATTGCTTTAATTTAAATTATTCCTCAAATGAGGACTCTTCACTAGGAAATTCAGCCTACATTGACCATTTACTGAAACCATTTTGATCAAAAGGCTGTAAACTAATTAGTCTCAATATATCCTACAAGTTCGACTTTTCAGCAATACACATCAAGCAGTTACAATCTGTGCAGACCCCTACCAATACAGGCACAACATTAAGAAATGGAAAGTCAGATAGTTAAAACTGCAGTGTAGAAGTACCCTCAGTAATTTGGATACAGTAGAATTCAGATTAAAAACCTGGAATCAAGTTGAGGTTCATTACAATAAGAAATGTAATAGTGAGCATAAGCCCCACAATAGTGCTTTTGTAGAAAATCAAAAATAGCGTCAAACAGAATCCATTGTTTAGTAAGTGCTTGTTGGTTATTAATTAGCCCTTCTTAATTTTGACTCATTTTCTAGAATTTTTGCACAATTTATAGGTCTCTGTAGGTATTCTAGTCAAGATACTTTCATTTTACAGTTAGTTTTATATCAAGAGAGCATTCTACCCTAAGCCATTTGTCATATCCTACAAGAACCAGCTGAAAATGAGCATTTAATCCCACAGGAGCAATAGATTTCAGTAAGAAAATCATTTTTTCAAAAAACCTTTATCTACAGGATTCTTCAATGAGCCTGGTTACATTGCAGTGGAAGCTTCAACTAATACAGATTTGGCTTGCATAGTTAGTCCTACTGTGAAAAAAGAGCTAATCATTTTCTAGTCTTATGTTCTGAATCTATTCCAATCTATTTTATATCTTAGTTGATGAATGTGTATCTGTGCATTTGGGGTTCATTTATAAGCCAAAAGCTTTCCAGTGCACTATGTAAACATGCTCTACTCAAAATAGTTTCTCCCTAAGAAAAGTTAGATGCTTGTCTTATTCATAAGATTTCCCATCCCATAATACACAATACAAAGGGCAGAGTACATCAGTATACAAAGCTTCATGCTGCTACAACTAGACTTTTGTTACCCAAGTAGTACTACTTTAAAGCTCATGTCTTATTTGCATTAAATGAGGCAATGGATACACCTACTCTTAGTTTATAAAGACCAAGACAGCTTGCTTTAGTAGATAAGCCAAGAACACACAAATGGCACTTCCAAAGCGTCCTTAAGCACGATTGCAGAACATTTAGCAATGTCAGCTGATCGGTCACGTTCTTTCATAATTTGGTAGCGCTGAGTTCTGATGTAAATAACATCTCCCTATCTAAAATAAGCAAGTCCCACATTCAATCCCATTGTTTAGCAGTTACATTACTGCAATAGAAGATAGTGAAAATGGAAAAGGTCCGAGAAGGACCTGGGAGTGCTGGTGGACAACAAGTTAACCATGAGCCAACAATGTGCCCTTGTGGCCAAGAAGGCCAATGGTCTCCTGGGGTGCACTAGGAAGAGTGTTGCCAGCAGGTGGAGGGAGGTGATCCTGCCCCTCTCCTCAGCCCTGGGGAGGCCTCCAGATCTGGAGTCCTGTGTCCAGTTCTGGGCTCCCCAGGACAAGAGAGACATGGCACTCCTGGAGAAAGGCCAGCAGAGGGCTACCAAGATGGTTAGAGGGCTGGAGCACCTCTCCTAGGAAGAAAGGCTGCAAGAGCTGGGCCTGTTCAGCCTGGAGAAGAGAAGACTGAGAGGCGATCTCATCAACGCGTACAAGTATCTGAAAGGACTGTGTCAAGAGGATGAGGCCAGCCTCTTCTCCATGGTGCCCAGCAACAGGACAAGAGGCAACGGGCAGAAACTGAAGCACAGGAAGTTCCACCTAAACCTGAGAAAAAACTTCTTCACTGTGAGGGTGACAGAGCATTGGAACAGGTTGCGCAGAGAGGCAGTGGAGTCTCCTTCCCTGGAGATATTCAGAACCCGTCTGGATGTCACCCTGGGAAATATGCTCTAGGTGACCCTGCTGGAGCGGGGAGGTTGGACTAGATGATCTCCAGAGGTCCCTTGCAACCTAAACGATTCTGTGAAACTATTTTCCAAATAGGAAGAACTACTAAGTTTAAGAGATATACTTTTCATGCAGGCAAAGCAGGCATCTAATAAGAGAGCTTAGCTAAACCAAGAAGGTAGAATTAACACCAAGTATCAAAAGAAAATTGACTACAGTAAAGCTTCCAGTTTTAGCTCTCTAGCTCTCCAAGAGAGCTCATTTTTAAGCTAAAAAAAACAACATAGCAAACCAATAAGTGTCCCTAGGACTATACTCCTCATCAGGGCCTTTGCAGACCCCTCTCTCTCTCTGCTGGTGTCTTTTATTGCCCTCTTCATCATCTTCTGGATTCAGTTCTTTTCCCTTTTATAGAAGCTATACTCCTGCCTCTCCTTTGTCATCTTCAGAGGATGAAGCAGATCCTGCCATCTGCCTGACCTCCTCTCAGGTACAAAAGCAGATCTTTTATTCCTAGCATGCTCCATTAGCAGTTTGCAGGATCCCATGATTACTAGACTGCACAAGTGATAGAATCTGTTTTGAGCAAGCATCATGTTGCAATAACGATTTGAATTCCATCTTTGGCAGAGTTTTGTTAAATTAAAAACAGATAGATGAAGCAATAACCAATCCCTGGCTTCCTTCCATGTCTGACAGCTGTCACCATCCCCAACACAGGAGGGCTGGATCTACTCATGAAAAGTCAGTTTTCAGATAGTCTTAACCCAAACTGAATTTGAGCCCAGGTTTTAAGGTTTTCAAATAACTTCAAGGAGGCAAAGAACATATCTGGAATATAATATTAAGCAGTAAACTAGCCAGGAAGGGAATAGTATATAAAGAAAATTGAAAACAGCAGGGAACAAAAGCATAGAGCATTGAGTCTTCTGAATATGAACTGTGATAATAGTTTTCTCAATTAGAAACTGTTCAACATCAAAAGCATGCCATATTAGGTTAACTGTTAAGTTACAAAGAATTAGGGATTTTGAACTTTGAACTAGAAAGAATAATGAAGGCTAACAATAGATATAATTCAGAAAGTCGAACCTCACCCAGATTTTAAAAAAAGTGAATCTTCAAAATATTAATGAGTAGGCTTTTATATTAAGCATCAAGTAACCTAGTTTTGTATTAATTAAAATGACAACTGCACTCTCCAGAGGACTCACTATTAGCTCGCTCTTCATAGAAACCTTACTAGGGAAAGCTCTTCAATCCTGTTAATGGAAAAGCACTAGTTCTTTCAGCTCCAGAGGATTGCTGGCCATGTCTACAACAGTCATTTTCAGTGAAAATAGATTTAATACAAGTCCAAAACTCCTTGGCCATCAAGATAAACTTGAGTTTTATTCCAGACAAATTTATACCAAACAGATACACCATTCTACTCTCCAGCTGGGTAATGTGAGAGAGACCTTGCTTGGAAAACCCTTTTTTTGAATTCTACTCCAGTCCATTCAGCAATTTTCTTGCCCCTGAAGAGAGCCCCATCCCTACCTATAAGCATTATTTTTCCTAAGTAGAGATTGGAAACTGCTGTATATCAAAATAGGAGACACTTGTCTCTAAGTAACATTTCCCCACTGAGGAGAGCTGAAATTACTCCCACATAGTAGCAAGCTATATCACAGCCCAGGTTCCTGGCAGCTCAGTTTCCCATATCCCAGAATGGTGTACCACGGGTCATTGCAATCTTCACTAGCATCTGTGCTACATCATACAACCCTGTCCAAATGTGGCAGGTAGCAGAAATCTTGTACTAAAAAAAAAGTACACCACAAGCACTCCCAGGAAGTATCCTCCCTCAAATACGGTTACTTCAGATTATAGGCACTCCATTTCCTAAAAATGGTAATTTGCAGCAGTAAACAGCTTCTAGCACATGCCTTGAGGAGTTTACCTTCTACCTGTTCTTGCCTTCAGTTCAAGAACAGAAATAACTTAGTGGCCGACATACATCCTGCCATGGTCACCAGCATAGCAGGCAGTTAGGACCTCCCAGCCCATAACAAGGATCTGACTGAGTCTTTGGTGGGGGCAAGTCACAGGTAGGCACTGTCACAAGAAGAAATATTGTTCCTTGGTTGGGGAGGCATCTAAGTTCAGGGTTGTCAACCCCCCCAGGACCTCCTTTTCCTGTCAGCATGCTTCTCCATAGATAACTTAAGGTAAGGTGGACCATAATCAAGTTGGAAATGAATTTGTGCAACTTGATTCTGCATCAGCAAGTACTGTAGTAATTGGTTACTGAAGGGAGCAAGGCACAATTGTCAGGGCCATACAAGAGTATACGGCTCCAGAATATGGTTAGGCAGCAGCATAGAAACAGCAAATTTGTGGCTAGCAATATGGTGGAGATCTCATACACCCTGTGCTGGGCATTGGAGGAGCAGGAGGTTCCCCATTCAATGTCAGCTAGAAAAGAGACAATAAAGGATTATCACTGTGCAGCCCTCAGAGGTATGGGGATAGCAGAGGATGAACTTGCCAGTAAACCACTAAGGCCTAATATGTTAGGCTGAAAGGTAAACAGAGGGAAAGCTCCTGTAGCCTTGAAGGGAGAAGTGCTGAAGAATAAAGAAGCTATCTTTCGGTGTTACATTTACCAGGAGCAAGGTAAGTATAAAAAGTATTGCTTTTACTGCCCACAGTACGGAAGAGAGGATGAGTGCTTGGGGTGATGGGTCTTAATATCTTTTGACCCTATTTTATGGAATGTTTCATATGAGCATATATATGCTGTTTCAGACAAACCAGTTATTTCACACAATGAATTCCTGGATGCACAGCCTGTATATAGCCCTCTAGAAATGTGGAGGAGACAGCTTCTCAGGCACAGGTGCTTTGTCAGTGCCACAGTTGCTGGTGGGAGCTGTAGGCAGGAAAGGTTGCAATAGCAAGTTATCTTGAATAAGCTACAAGTCTCCAGGCTTTAAAAAATTGATTCAGAGAGGATATGAAATAGGCCTACAAAAATGAGTGGCATGAAGAGTGGATAGGGATCAATTGTTCGCTGTCTCTTGCAATAAAACAAAGGGTGTCAATAAGGAAGCAAAGAGCGAATTTTAAAACAAATTGAATTGATTCTCCACACAGATGCCAAGACCTATGGAATCAGGCATCCATGCCCTTGCCAAAAGGACTATTTTGGAGCAAGTATCTTGTTTTCTCCATTCTTATTCTCCCTCAGGTGTCCAATTATGGTCATCACTGAAAGCAGAATACTGGATTAGAGGCACTCAGTCTGAATCAGTATGGTTAGTCTTACCACTCACATATCTTATTTTGCACAGTCTCATCAAGCACTTACTCACTGTCATGACTAATTTCATAAAGCAGAAAAGCTGCTTCACTGGTAGACCAGTTAAGAGTTTTTCCATCTATAATGTTGTTTGCTCAGGATCAATTTACTACAGACCATTTCTCGTTAATACAGAGGTCCACTAGACTGAGAACTTAAGAACGTGAAATCAGTGCTCTTTGAAGCATAACATGCAGAATTTTCTTTTTTTTTTTTATAAACTTTTAATGAAAATAGATCCAGAGCATTTTCCAGTGCTAACATACATTGCTTTCTTTTTATCCTGCCTATATTTGTGTAGCAGTCTAGCTCTTCTTCCATATGTATGCCACAACAAGTAAGAACTATCACTGCATTGAATTACTGTGGCATCACTTCAGCTAACTTTCATTAGGATCGAGCAAAAAAGCCTTATTTCTCATTCTGAAAATTAAAACCAACTATACCATAGTAGGCCCTCTCAAAACTTACAAAGCTTGTTGTTACTCAGACTTTCACATAACTTTATCCAAACAGTAAAAATAAGTCAATCTTACTCAGTCTATTTAAGCAAACGAATAGAAATAAGAATTAACAATTTTCTCCTGTATTTCCCTTCTACTACCTCAGTCTTCCTCCTTCAAATAAAACTGAAGAGTTCTACTGCAGGCAAGTAATTTTTCTTCGACTATTGAATCCTGCTACAGCCTTCCCTATGGTGCTTAGTGATGTGCAAGTTCTTCTGTGCATGCAAACAGAGCGGGTTCCTGAAAATCAGGAGTCATTGCTGAGTATGCAATACTTCTTCAAAGACAAGATTTTAATAATGGAGTCACTCAGTTCAGTCTCTGGCCTACTACCATCTTTCCAAATATTTTGTACTGTCAGAGAAAGGTTTGAAGGTTCCTACATGAATAGTTTTCATTCATAAAAGCTGGCAGAGTAAACATTGCCTCAACAGACAGTGTCTTAGTGCAGTAATGAAAGAATTCCTACATAAAAATCTCAAACAGAACATTAATACATAGAGTCACAATAAAAGATACCATATACCAATAATCTTCAATACTAGGGCTAAATATCTTATATTTTCTTTTATTATTTGATATTATGAATTCACAGCATGGAAAGAAATTAGCAGTTTGTCACTGCTCAGTGCAATAACTTTTACTTTCATATAAAGCACAATTTACAGTTTTGCAAGGGGAAAAAATATAGGTGATTGTTGTTCATCCTCCCCACCAAAGGGGAGGAGGAGTGCTGCCAGCTGCCTGCACTAGCCAACTTTGAACTCAGTTACAAGAACAGTATCATTTCATTTTCCACCATTGCTTACCTGAATCTAAGCATGTTCATTGCTGTCCTTTGACAGCTACAACTGTCAAACCAGTTTGGTTTAAAAAAGCTGGCAGTTTATGAAAGCTGGTACTAAAGTTACACGTTCTTGGTTTTTAGGTACTTCAGGGCATGTAGTGACATTTCCAGCTGTGACAGTATCTAAGAGCCTAGAAATAACCTTTAGCAAAAGCCTAACATTGTTAAGATGGTACACTCCTTCCTACCCAGGTCTTTGGGACAGTACCATTTAGAAATTTTGCTGAAGCAAGGACAAAACAACCCTACCTTTCTTATAAAACCTTATCTTTTTTCGTAAGAACTTTACCCACAGAAGGGCCAGACACCTCAAAAGATAGGTTAGCTTGTCCACCAATTAATCGACTACTTCACAAGAGAAAAACAGCAATCAACATACCAAGGCCAAGAGACCAAATATGCTACAACAACATAGGCACTGAAGCTTGCAGAGCAGCTTGAGAAAATATGTCTGAATCCCACATATTCTACTAAAAAAGTCCATAGCTGCTTTTGAGTTTTATTACTATGAGCATCAGTAGTTCCTTCAGAACAGGTAGCAGTTGTAGAACACATGTATTGGGTATGGTGATGCAGCACACCATGCAGTAAATTTGGGTATGGTAGTGCAAAAGAAACAGTAGCTGTGCCTAGGCTCAGGCTTGGTAAGTCGGAATTTTGTTTTGTCCAAAGCTTTATTCTAAATGTCTTTCAGACACCACCCATGCCTAGTTTGGGTAGCCCTCAGATAGCCATGACCCTTGCTCTACTCGTGCATTTCAACTGAGAACATTAATGCATCAGATGCAAGTGGGGACAGGGACACAGGACAGAAAGAATCCTGCAGCAGGGACCACAGCACACCAAAGGCTTTAAATTGAGATCCTTCTACTTTCAGTACTGTATGTGGCTTTGAAGTGCAAGACAAGGTGGCATGCCAGGAAAACAGTGCAACTACATTCTTGAAATAATAGATACCTGAAGACCACTGGTTAGTTTCCTTCAAAACGTGAGCACATCATCCAAGTCACTGAGCTTAATACTTTCATTTTGCTTTAAAAATATACCAAGATACTTACATTAATAGAAGGAAGCAGTTTGTTTTCAAGCTTTTCTGAAGCAAGCCTACAAGCTCTAGATAATAGAATGAAATTTTAAATGTATATTGTTAGAGAACTTGATAGTCAAGGAGCTTAACCCTGAATTTCTTTTCAGGTCCTTCCAGTCCTGGAGGTTAAGTGTGATAGTATGCTTTAGTCAAATATTTAACAATTGACAAATAGAAACAGGTAGTCTAGGTTCTGTGGTGGTTCGTGGTGAGATAGTTGATGACCACATGGTTGTGAATCCAAGGTGATTATAAGTGTTGTCCATACCAGCATTTCAGATCCCTAGCATCCCCAGAGTTATTACTGGATTCACTAGAGCCAAGTCACCAAACTTGGTAATAGCCTATACCAATATTAGTGCACTCTTTGATTTTCTGGTTAAGGAAACCACCAATTACACTGAGCACTGGGGTGTAAGCTGATTTAATGCTGAATTGCTTACACTTGAGGGTTTTTTGGGGAGGGAGAAATTAAGGCATTATTAGAAGTTCTTGGACCAATTGATGTAATGTCAACAAGGTATGCAAAACATTATGGCCTATTTCATAGTATCAAAAGTCAGAAGAAATGAGAATTTATGAGAAATAGTCTCATTCTGTTCACATATTTGTATTCATATCAAGCTACCTTCAGACTTTCTTCCACTATCCACATCCTAGGCACAACTACAAATACTTCCAAGAAAGTTCTCCATCTACCTAAGCAGTCAAGCCTAGAGCATGTTGTATCTAAACCCTTCTTTCCCTTTAAGGCACATAAAATTGCCCAGCTTGATTTCACCTGAGAAAAAAATTGAAGTAAATAGCCCTAAACCAAGACATATCACCATTCCAGCTAAGAAAAACAATGATTACACATCAACTTCAAGGGGTCTATCTGGCACAAGCAGACCTTCAGAGACATACTTCATCTTTCCAGGGAAAATAAATGGTGTGCTCTCATAAGCATCACAGGATCTTCATCTTGTCTGCAGTAACTCTTTCCCTCTAATTTCATTTATTCCCAAGGCTCAGCTGTCATTTAAGGATCCAAGACTTAAGCTGTAACATGGGCAGGCTATGCAACCTCAGCTCAGGTTGCTGAAAATCAATAAGTTTTAAGAAGTCTGCAAACCAGAGCCATGCAAGATGAGAGGTAAAATTAGACTTATATTTGAGACAATTGTAAGTGGCTCAAGGATTCACGATAAAAATACTAACATGGACATATAAAATCCTACAAGGAGACAAGTATTGTTATCTTTAACGGATTCAGCAAAAGATGGCCGAATAGCAACATTAAGAGCTCTATTGCAAACCACATGCTGTTATTTTACCTTTTACACAGCTAAGTCAAAAACTATAAAATATTTTACTACCAACTCTAAACAAGTTTTGAATGTCTGAGTGCAAAGCAAAGTACATATGTCATGTTTCTGCTTTAAATCAAGCAGACTTTTGGTATATCTGGATAAAAGGCAGGCAGTGTTATATTTCACTAATAGGCTTCATGCTGCAAGACTGACAGATGAACATGCCTGTACTAACCCAACTTGGCAGTAGCAACAACGGGAAAAATTAGCAACTACAAATACACTGCAGTACCACTGCTAAAAAATACAGGCATATTTTCAACTTAGAGACCTAATGAAAGCATGCAATACAGTGTGGACACACACCCACTACACTAAATACACAGCTCTAGCACTGGTGAGTCACAGCTTGTGTTATACAAAGCCTCTGGCCACCTTGGGAGGCTGAAATTTTCCTAGTCTTCATAACTGACAAACAGACTAGTCCTTATTTACTCTTCAGTAACACTATCCCTAGAAGTTAAGGATACCAAATTCAGAACAGTGCACAAAAAGCACTGAGCCATAACACATATGCATGCAATCCCACTTGTAACAGCCCTATTTCCCCCCCCCCCCCCATCTCCTTTCCCCTGCTCTAGTAGCTGTAATGTAGGTTACAATGGGCAAACGGGGTGTTCCTCAGTAACTGAAGTTTAGCCTAAAGCTGGAGTTTGATGGCTCTCCACCTTCCTTTTAGATGTGCATTCCATTCTTACATAGCTGCTCAGATAGAGAGAGATTCCCAGAGAAAGGACAAGTTGCCAATGAATAGCTTGATAGGACAACTTGGCAGGAATTGAGCAGCATCATCATGCTAAAGAGGTGGCTGATCTCATTAGGCCCTACACCAAATGCAAACAATCTTCAAATTGACTTCAGCCAGGTTGGCAAAGGACACATGGGCTCCTTTCAGCTTTACAGACCAGCTGGCATTGATGGCAGTAAGGATGCTGTAATCATCTGCAATTGCCTTGAGCACAAAATAGGAAAAGCCCTTCCTGTTGATGAAGCAGGGCTGGCCACAGCAACTGGGTTGCCTATGTTAGGCTAATCAAAACCAGCCAGTAGCACTCCTGACCACAGGTCTCTCTTTCCCATTTAGGGGCATTTAAGCAGGAAGAACCCCTAACACTGAAATAGACTTTCTATAAGAGTCTGTACATAGACCTACCCGGTACAAACATCTGAGTGGAATACATGCCTTGTTACTAGCATCTAGTCAGTCTTGGATGCAATTACCCATGTAGGGATGAAAACCAGTTACTGGTTCACGTCATTTTTTATCTAGGCATACCACATTGCCTTGTGTAATCTAACCACAGTGTGGACGACATTTAGGAAGAAGAAATGTGAACTATTATTTGGACTATTATGTACACAGTAGTATATTTAAGTACTTTACAGCATAGTATTAGTTATCAGCATTTAAATATAGTTTACAGACAGTGGGAGGACAAATTCCCACTACATGGGCCCATTAGGCACATGTTAGTCAAATTACATTCTATCAACCAGCAGGCAGAGTAACTGAAGAAGAAAATCCACTCCCTGCTCACCCCATGAGGCTCCTCAGAGAGCAAGACATGTTGAGCACAGAGGCAGGCAGAGCATGCATAAGAGCATAGTTGCTTATTTTCCTTTCTCTTGCACCACGCAGCAATGTTATTTTGACAGAAAGCCTAACTTCTCCTGTTATCCACACACTACTTCATACATCCATTAACATCTCCTATGGGCTCCAATGCATTTTCTTTACAAAGAGATTCCTTTAAGATTAAAGCTATCTTAGAATCAGGACTCACCAAGAACACTCCCAATCAATTGCTTCCAAAAATCCTACTTTTAGAAAGCCACATAGCTTAATACAGAGCAGTGAAAGGTTTACTTCCTCTCAGCTAAATTACTTGACTATCACTGACAAATTCACCTATAAACTTCTGTAAAACTCTGTAAGACAGATCAGTTAATAATTATCTTATTACTAATCAAGCCTGATTTCCTCTTTGAAAAATGAAAAAAGCAGTATTGCTGCAATTTTTGTTTTAACTTATGAAAGCTTTCAGAAAAAAAAGGTCAAGAAGAGTGCTTCCATACAGTAATTTCAAACATAAAGGCCTTGGAGCAATGCACTAGAATGAGAACAGCAGGAAACAGTTATAACTTGTTAAAATAAGAAATTAGACAAAATAATACAGCTATTTCTTTTTTCCTCCTGAAGCCTTTGATATCATTGACTCTCTTTAAATTTCTATGAAACACTTCCAAAAAACTTCCAAAAATAAAAACTACCTTACTTCCAGTGTTGCAGCAGTGACCATCAAAGTAATGAATTAGGTTCAGAATCCATCCCAGGAGGAACAGCAAGAGAGAGGCATGAACTCATCATACAGCACAGCTTAAGGGAGGAAAAGATGCCCCAGCCTGAGCCCGGGTCCGTGGGCAGGGACCTGATTGGTGGAGGTACCAGGTGAGGCTGCTCAGGGCAATTAAGGCCCATATTAGCACCCTCCAAGGCCTGACTCCAAATTACTATAAAAAGAAAGCAGGTGGTTAAAAAAAAAAAACAAACTCTCTTCTCATCTTTAATTCAGAAAAAAGATCAGAAAGAGAAGTTGTTTTCTATTTAAAATCTTGTCAAAGAGAATCCCTATGTCAGTAAGGATGTACATCCACATTAAGAAAAAAAGGTTTACAAGTTCACATAATGTCAGTCTCGTTGTATTTGAATATCTGTATGCAAATGTGGGCGTTTTTTTGATATTTGACTCTGGAAATTATGTTAGGAACGCAGGCAGGAGGAGAAGACCAGGCTACTGTTTGAAAATAAAAGTTAATTTCCCTTTCCTGACACCTTTGAAAGCAAATCTGGATCCTCAGGAGCAGAATTTCAAATTGAACCGTGTGAAACAGAGCTTTGTTATACAGAGGGCAGTGACAGAGTTTACAACCACATGGTTTCTTGCCTGGCACCCCCACCTTCAGAGACGCTCATGATTAGGAATATAGCTATTCACAGTGTTATGTTGGTTGCTGTATTTCTATCACTAGCTTTTCACATATCAATGAAAGCATCGTACTGATGTAGCAGAAGTAGATAGATGCTTTAACAAACAGCAGTGTAAAGGCTTGATTTAACACAGTTAGACCTGGAAAGTGCATTAAGTGAAAAAAAGAGCTAATACTGTGTTGAGACCCTTAGATATAAAATAAAGCAACAAACAGAGGTTTGCATTTCAGAAAAGTCCCTCTATTCCTGTAAAAACGATCTACTAACACGATATTATAAAGGCTGACAGCTAAGGAATCTACTAATGAATACCGCCAATTGGTATCATACTAAAAAACATAAGAACCTGTGGTTCAAATGTTGCCATGACTAGCATAAAAACAGTTCAAGGGTAGAGTTTTTTAGTAGCAATAATATATTTTAAAAGTCAGTTTTATTAACAGCCCTCCCTCGCCCCCTCCCCCCACCCCAGACAGTCTGCAGATGAGTACTATGCAAATGTATGAAAAAACTTTAGGACATATCTAATGCAGAGTGTAAAAGCACAGAAGAAATTCCAAATTGTATCCAGAGATCCAATGAAAGAAACAAACAACCAAGACAGCACAAATTTTACAATGCTATTTCAGCTACAGTAGAGGAATCAATACATCTGAATACTCTGTTAAAATTATTTTAGTTTAAATCTTTAATGGTACATATAAAAATTTCATAGAAGGACCATTTATCGGAAAAAAGTTCAGAATTCAGATCTGCTTCTACAAGTGGGCAAAAAAGGAAAAATATGCTTAAATGTTAAAGATATAAACTCTTCATTTTCTTAAGTACACAGAGACTTAAGCATTCATTTAAATTTAGTGCTGTTTAAAGTCTTTTCTCAAATTTAAATACATTTATATTGTTCATCTGAAATATAATTTTAGTTTTCTGAAGTACTAAGGCAATGCCAGTGAATTTTAATATCTAATGATACTTATAATAATACTTACCCTGAAGATAAATCTTCTCTTTTGAAGCCTCAAAATGAAAGTGGGTTTTAAATAATTTTACACCTATATGAAAATTAGTTTTCTGCCTAAGAAATGCTGAAATTTCACTCTTGCTGGAATTAATGTAATTTCCTTTCAAAAACCGTAAAATATCTAACCTACAGCAAAGGTTCCTATAGTCATGTTGTCACAGGTGTTCCCCACGTGGAAAACACTGATGAGACTTTTCAAATCCTGTTCATGTCAGCACTTAAAGTGTACTATGAAACTATACCCGGTATGAACAATTTGCAATAAGAGGCCTGGAATCAAAGTAAATGACTCTAACTTTCAGAAGTGATTCTGTAACAGTTAATTGAAAATGATATCAGCAAGCTACATTATCATGTAATCATGTTTTAATAATAGATAACTTGGCTACTTCATGCTTGCAGCTGGTGTGCGCACGCGCATACGTGCACACACACACACACATACACAGAGTTGCCATTCAAAATGAGCTGGAGATTCTTCTGAGTTTTTCCTGCTGTTATTTCCTTTTACTATGGCATTTCCTACACGCTGGAGTTCCATACTGCCACTATCCTAAAGTGAGTCCAGTACGTGCTCTGTTCATAAAGATTACCATAAAGTGAGAGTAGATGTGCATAACGGGAAATAAGATTGTTAGCTCTGGTTTTCTTCCAAGCTAAAGACCTGCCCAGATCACTGTATAACAACAAAAGATACGATGTGAAGTTCAACCTCAAATTTTGAAGGACAGTTATCACAAAGGCATGATGACTTCATCTCAGAACTCAGATTATCTAGGTAACAAGCTAATTGCAAACAGTCTGTTTTCTCCATTGCTATAGACTTCATCAAGCTAAGGAGCAAGTGGGTTGTTTTTATAGGAATTACCCTCCAGCTCAAATGAAACATATCCCACATTCTCTTCAAAGGCTCTTTCTACCTTCAGATGACAGTACACACACCATGCCTTTTCAGTCGTCTTTTGCCTGACGAACACTTCAGTGTGATAACAACATAAGCTGGCTTTAAAACATCAGCAGATAACACACTACATTTCTGACAAACATGGGTAGCATTGACCAACAGAGTAACCTGTTGCCTCATGAGCTTTTCCATTTCTCCTCTGTAAGGGTAAGGCGGGGGTACCGCCTGGACTCCCAGCAGGGACAGTTACACAAACATAGGGCATACTAGAGTCAATACTGACTGTTTATTACCTCCGCATCTGAGCAGGGCTTCCCCAGCAACTTCCCCATCCAGGCAATAATGGAGTGGGAGAGTTCTTGGCACTGCTGAGCGTTGGTCCAGGGTGAGGAACGCTGGCTGGGGGGGCACCATGTGAGGCTTTTATGGACTAGATGCATGTACAGCAAGCATGTTGAGCTCACCACTGCTTCCAATTCAAAGCCCAGGTGCAGGGCCACAATGGCATGGGCTCAGCCACAAGACTATGGGTCAACATGCCCTGCTGATGCTCCTTTTCCCACAGAATGGTCTGGCTAGCTTCCATCGCCTATCTCCTCGACATTCTTCCACATTTTCCCGTACACTTTCATATATCTGTACTTTCTGACTTAAGTATTGGTTTACTGTTTACCTTACTTCACCAGCACTGTTATTTTTCTAGGTCCTGCTTGCAATAGCTGAAGGCTTACATTCTACATGCCATTTATAGAGATTACAGAGACATGTCCTTAGAATTAATTTACTTACTGCAGGTTTCTAAAACTGTGTTCTTCCTACAGCATCTGCCAGACATCTTTTTAAACAGATATTTCAATGTTTCTTTGACATGAGAGTGTCACGGCCCTGCCTTGGCCCAGGGCTTAATACGATGCAACTAGGGGCTTAGCATGGTAAGCTATGGCAAGCAAGAAAATGCAAACGAGAACTGAGGGTACTGACTCTTGGCACTGGTCCAGGTAGGAGAACAACACTTGAGAAATCATCATGGATCGACCTGATTGTGAGGTTTGGCTGTAACCCCCCAATCAGTAGAGATAAGGAGAACATCATTATCCAGCTATCCAGCATGGCCTGGTAGCAGAGTGCCCCAGGTGGGACCATTACTATCTGGAGGAGAGCCCCTACCCAAGGTTCAGAGTGTTGTCCTGTCCCCCTCCCCATCTCTACCATACTGTATCAGAGGAGTGGAAACCAGGGCAGGTCTCAGTTGATGATGTCTGTGTGTGAGGTTCCCAGAGTGGTTGTGAAATCTCCATCCCTGTCCATCAAAAGCTGTCTGGACAGGCTTCTGGGCAACCTGCTCTAGGTGACCCTGCTTGAGCTGGGGGTTGGACTAGATGATCTGTCAGGTCAGTTTGGGGGTTGACCTGCTGGAAAGTAGCTCTGCCGAGAAGCACCTGGGAGTGCTGGTGGACAACAAATTAACCATGAGGCAGCAGTGTGCCCTTGTGGCCAAGGCGGCCAATGGTCTCCTGGGGTGCACTAGGAAGAGTGTTGCCAGCAGGTGGAGGGAGGTGATCCTGCCCCTCTCCTCAGCCCTGGGGAGGCCTCCAGATCTGGAGTCCTGTGTCCAGTTCTGGGCTCCCCAGTACAAGAGAGACATGGCACTCCTGGAGAGAGTCCAGCGGAGGGCTACAAAGATGAAGAGGGGACTGGAGCATCTCTCCTAGGAAGAAAGGCTGTGAGAGTTGGGCCTGTTTAACCTGGAGAAGAGAAGACTGAGAGGTGATCTCATCGATGTGCACAAGTATCTGAAGGGGAGGTGTCAAGAGGATGAGGCCAGTCTCTTCTCCGTGGTGCCCAGCAACAGGACAAGAGGCAACGGGCACACACTGAACCACAGGAAGTTCCATCTGAACATGAGGAAAAACTTCTTCACTGTGAGGGTGACAGAGCATTGGAACAGGTTGCCCAGAGAGGTAGTGGAGTCTCCTTCCCTGGCGATATTCAAAACCCGTCTGGATGTGACCCTGGGAAATATGCTCTAGAGGACCCTGCTTGAGAAAGGGAGTTGGACTAGATGATCTCCAGAGGTCCCTTCCAACCTAAACGATTCTGTGATTCTGTGAGTGGGATTGAGTGGGTGACAGCCGAGCAGCTTTCTCTAACAGCCTATCCTTCATTTGTTCCACTTGATAAATTGAACTTAGCATGTTACATTATTTGACATTCCTCTCCCTCCCCCTTCTGTGGTACCCTTGTTTGCATCTATGTAAAAAAATTTTTTTTATGGTTTCCTTCACTAACTTGAGCCTTTTCTGTTTACAGTTTCTGTTCTGCATTAAAGTACCAATGTCAAGCAGGTACTATAGATTCATTCTAACAGTTGCAACTTCCTACTTTTCATCTGGTATCAAAGGCCCAAATTACTTCGGCTATCTTTTGACTCCAATAAACATGCAATATTGACAAGATTGGATTAAGTTTGTCATTGTTTTACCATTTTCGTTTTAATCTATTGCAAATTTACAAAGCCCTATAACTGGCAGGAAAAGGTTAACTTAATAAACACGTACAAAACAGTTTTAGGTTAATACTTCCAAGCAAAGATCTTCTACTTCAATTTAACTCAAAACATAAACCAGGCCATGCAAACAACATTTAGCAACCACCAATGCAAGTCAGTTCAATGCCCCTAGCCACACTGAATTAACGCATAGATTGAAAATTTTGGGAATTTAGGAAATTTCACGTAAATACCTTTTGACTGTTGCTGTGTTCTTGAGGACTTACTTAACAAGATTTAGCCTTCTTTCAAACCTTTTTTTTTCATATTTAACTTCTCTCCAACATGCATTCCTTATTCTCAACTATTTTCTGGTCTATGCACCAGTTATAGAAAACTTCCAAGAAACTACATAATTACATGGGGCTAAACAGTTGGTACCAAAGCCATCTGAACAATGGATGAGGATCACAGGGAAAAAGTTCCTCAAAGCAACTTCTTTTGGGCTAAGAAGACCCTGTGGCTACCACTGCATGTGCTTGGGACAGTCACTGGCTGCCTCTCATGCCCAGAGGTGTAGGCATGGGCAGGGGCTGTTCTCTGTTCAAGGGAAAAGGTTTGGGGGTAGCATTCTGTGGTTTAGTGAATGTATTTATCTGGAGCTCTTTTTTTCTGTGAGGTGTCTTCTCACACTACATGATAGCAAATTGCAGAGGAAAAAAAATTAAAAACTAGGAAATGGGTAGGGAAGCCTGATATTATTATAGTACAGCTGAAGTGCTAGGATGGTTTTGATAGCTTGATGTCGCCCATTTAAGTTAGTTTATCTGCATTATGGTTTGCTTTGTAGCTCAGTCAGTACGAGAGACCGTAGCAGAATGAAAATAAAGTAGTAGGGAGAAATTTTAGTTTACTCGGAACATATGAAAAGAATTTGAGGTCATTTTGCAAAACTGCTGACTTTCAAGCTGCCAAGATGTATTTTAAGGCTCTCCTTTAAAACTGTAACAAAGCCATGCATTTAAAAAGATTTCTTCCCCCAACATTATTTTGAGTCTGAAGGACTTAATTACCCTAAGTTTTTTTTCCACTAAGCTATAAATGTTATATACTTTCTCACATGCACACCTAATGAAGTGCTCTCTTTTTCTATTTCGTGTGTCACTGAGTTATGTTCTAGGAAAACCTGATAACTTTTGCAAGAAGTATCAGGACAGTTATGAACTGGACTTCTGGAAACCCCAAAATGTAAGTTTTGGCTATCTTTGTTTAACTTTGCTCTTTTCTTTGTTTTCTAGAATGTATAAATACAATAAAAAGTAAGTTGGAAACTTATGGAACAGAACATATTTTAGATTTGTTTATCTAATTAAGTAAACTTTCTTACCATCTAACGCTCATGGGAAAACTAAGGATGCAACGGGTTTTATCTGTTCTTGAGTTTAAGCCACAGCTTCCCTTTCTATATATATTTAATCATTTTTTTATAGTATAACACTTCAGGAAGTGTTGTACTAATATAAACGCCCAAACACCAAGGATAAAAAATGCACAACAATTTGAAGGTCTGAATGAGAGAAGAGATGGACAGAACAGTTCTTTGCAGAAAAATAGCAAACAATAAACAGCATGCTAAAGAGAAAAGTAAGTATAATGAAATAAAATATGCAGACCATTCTCTTCTTCTCTTTTTAGTCATGAGGAATGCTTTGGGAAGAAAATAGGAGTGGAGTTGGTATTATCCGCTATTATAAATCAGGACTGAGTCCAAATCAGCTCCTACAGTGGGATCTAGTAAAATCATTCTGTAATGGAATCCGTTGCCCTTCTTGGAGCAAGTTTTGGAAAATAACCATGAAGTGAAGCAATACTCAAGTCAGAAAGTCTAGATATATGAGGGGAAATGGAATAGGTTATTCTCTGTGGGAACGTCATCCGTGTTTGCTGGAAATTTAGTGGGTTATTTGCTGACATTTAAAGTCAGTTTATGCTGCTCTCAAACTGAAGTGTTTATTGAGCAGATATCAAGTTTAGTGCGCTTTGACTATCAGTGACTTGTCTGATTTGAGAAATGTAGAAGCCTGCAAGACTTGCAAACTGCAGAAAGAAATCTAGCTGGTGCATTCCAAATTGCACAAGTAAACACTGAGCACAGCATTTAACAGTGTTAAGGGGAAAATACTGAAAGTTACTAGTCTTTTATGGTAGTGGATCACATAATTCTGACTATATAATTAGGGATCTCTGGTCCACCTGAAGACCTTTTGAAGACAGAAGCAGAAATCTCAAATGTATACTGTAGGTTAAGTGTGGTTAAATACCACTTTTCACATCTGGCTGATGTTCAATGTCTGGAATTTTTGCCACCTGGAACATCCAACCGAGGATCTTGTTCAGACTGATTAAAGAAATAGAATCACTCCTCTTTGAACATTTTATCTTACAGTTTGAGCTGTGAAATGCTATTTAAAAATGCAGCCATCTTAGTCCTCTTGAAAATAATTCAGTCAATTCTCTGCCACAATCTAGATTAAGCTAATAGTTCATGCAAATGTTAAATTCCAGGTGAAACATTTTTGCTATATTCTGAGCAGAGTTTACATTGAGACTGATCTTGCAGCTAGGTAAGCATGCAAAGGTGCTTTGACGTGGACAAGAGCCTACAGTAGTCATTTGATGAGATGCACACAAAACTGCCTGTAAATTTGAATTAGTTCTAGAGTTGATTCAAACTTCTAACTTACATTTCTCAGGCAATGTTTTTAGTGTGAAACTTACACTTATAAAACAGAACTTTTTATAAATACTATACATCGTGGAATTTGCAAATTAACTTAAGAAAGAAGTTGGCTTATTGTGGGAAGATTTCACATTTTGTTTTTACAACACTTTCTTCATGTGCTTATTGAAGCTTTCTTAAAATGTAAAGACTATAAAAATGAAAAAAAAATCATTTTAGAGGAGTTCCTCTTGGATATTTTATTTTCTTTCCAATAAGGCTATAGTTACCATTTTCAAATTCTTCTGTCAGTGCAAGTGCAGTACTTGCTAGCAACTTTGATTTGCCTAGCGACAACTACAACCGAGGTTAGCTGCATGGTGTTATTTGGTCTACCTTGGGCAGAACCGATTTTCTTCTCTTTTTATTCTTCTCTAACATATATATATTTTCTTCTCTTTTTTCTTCTCTTTTCTTATCTTCTTTACCACTGAATATAATGATCAGTTTATAGCTTTATCTTCTTCCTTTATTTTGACCGGTTCAAATATTTCTATTAGCCTTTAGCTGTTATCATTATTTCCTTTTTATCACCTGGATCACTGCTTCCATCAATGATGAGAACAAATAGTTATTTTTTGCAATGGGCCATAACTCCGTTAGTGCAATTAACAAAATATTTTATCCAGATGCAGAATTATTGGCAATGTTACTGCCAGAGATCATGATTTGTAAAGTGATCAGGTACCTGTAAAAGGAAAATGGTGTCCTGCAAAGAAAAAGGAAAACAATATCTCAGTCTCAGTAACTTTCCTAAGTGAAATGCTATTTTATTCACCTAGAAATATGGAGGCCAGCATAGCTGATGGTGATATCTCCATCTGGGAACAAAGCCATGTACAGGATATAACAAAACTGTCTGCACTTCCTGCACTAGCAAAGAGTTAACAGTAATTGAAGCAAAGTATGGTCTGAAATTAGTTTCTGGTGAGCCCTTCATATTCCTGTTAGGGCTTGGACAGCATTATTTTGGTTTTGAAAATTGCCTGACCACATCTTTGCCACACAATATGTTGTTATTACCTTGATCTTACCTTAATAAGCTGTCCCATAATCCTGTGTTTACACAAGTCTGGGCTTCTTTCTGATTTTGCCTATCCCTCATAAACAGAATGGTATACTGATAACCAGTTCTCACACAAAAGCTCTTCCTTTCCTTCACTTTTATTTCACTGGGACCATGCTTTCCACTGCTCTCCCACAGTCCAGACTTGGATAGTTTGTACTCTGCTGGAGGGAAACAAACTTAATTATTAAACTGCCTTCTGAGGCTGTGTCTATTCTAGTAAATTAAACATGACCAGGAACATTTCTTAGCACTAGAACATGAATATTCTAGCAAGCCGTTTCTTTGGCAAAACTAATTCCAGTTCAGCTAGCGCTCATCCCCCCAAATTCACAGGCCTAGTTCATCAATAGAAACATTACAGGGAATGTTCCTGTTTACTAGTAGAGATGAAACCTTGCCACTTTAGGAATGTCCTTTGAGATTGGGGCTAGTACTGTTCCAGATGGCCTTGGGTCCTCATGTCTGCCGTACGCTCTTGAGGCCTTACCAGATACAGGCCCTGGCATCATACTGGCTCGATGTCACAGCCTATGTATATGTGTATATTTATACTTATATTTATGCATATGTAGGATTAGGACAAAGCTGCCCTCTCTTTTTTTTTTTTTTTAAACACATCAGATAGTAGATTCAGTGCACCACGAGCTAAGAACGAGCCCCGAGGAAACATCCATGCCTTTGGCCAAATCAGCTCCGACAACTTCATTTTGTTACGTCTGCTAATATAGTTCAGTAAGTGGAGGTGATAAAAGCATACAACCTGACCATCTAGTGCTAGCTATTTAGTTAAAAAGCCAAAATTGGTGTATGTAAGCCTATCAACTTTCTATTCACTGCAGGACTGCAAGTATGGTTCCACCATGCTGAATTGTAGTGGATACTGCTCCTGGTTTTGCTCTATGTGTCAACATAGCTAGCACTAACCAGTCATGTGCAGAAGATCTGGGTGGTGGTCTGCAAACCTCCACCATAATCCTGCCTTGTGTAGACTTGCTCATATATCATTACCTGGTAAGAGTAAAGGATAGTAGTGATGATAGTCCCCTTCACCAGGAGGAACTACCAGAAGGCTGAGGCATGGTGACTGGTAGATAGTACCAGATAGCTACCAGTTGGTACTGGTCCCCCAATCACTGAACCTCTTCTGCACAGTCCTTTGGTAGGATTGCCACCATTGGTGGCTTCTGGTGGTGTGGCCCAAACATAGATGTGTGGTGTTGTCAGTACAGTTGGAAGACATTTGAACTAGGGCTTCCCAATTACTTTCTTTTGAATGAAATTCTTCTTGCGCTCCTGAAAACTACTTAGGGAGCCAGATCAGCACAAGGCAGGGGGTGTGTTTCTTGAAACAGGGGGATTTTTGTCAGAAAATTGGATATGTCTCATCCAAACTGCCAGTACACTTTTAGTTTCCCTGTAGGAAAACCTCATGAAGGATGGAAACAGCACAAACACCAGATGGTGTGTATATATATATACTTGTTAGTTTCAGTGTAAATTAATGACGTAGAATTAAAGTAACAGTTACGGTATGCATGCAGGTGATCAGTGCTGATGTGTGGCTATGCTAATGAGATAACAACATGAAACAGCAGAAACGAGAAATGTTGTAGATAACATAAGGAGAGGTTACTTGCTTAATGGAACTGCTGACCAAAGTAGAAATTAGTGGGGCAACTATACTGCTAATATCAAATAATGTCAGCAAAATTAGGGGCAATGGAGGAAGAGTAAACAGGGGCAGGATGTTTATTTGGGAGGTGATAAGGATTGTAAAGGGAAAGAATTTAAAGGAAAAGAAAGAATGTAAGCTATAGCAGAGGAGATAATTACGGTTGTTTGGGGATATCTTTCAAGCAGTCCTGTGCCTGACTAACTGTTAGAGACCAACATTCTCTGACCAGGTTCTTTCAGATATCCCATGTATGGAGAGTGTAATGTTTGATATCAAATTTACTCATCTGAAGATATTTGATGTCACGTGGGATTTTGATTAAGCAGAGTGATACAGCAATATACTGAAATCCCAATAGACGGATAAGTTACACTTAGCAAAACATAGCAATTGCAATGTACAATTCAATCACAATACAGATGTAATTCCCATTACTAGTCTCTATAATATGCTCACTGTCATGACACTGGGCATCCTGAATCTCTGGGAAGGATTATGTGGCTTGCAAACAGCTCAAGCCCATTGCTCTCTTCAAAATTCTTCTGTTAGGTGTTGCATTGTTATATTCTATTTTTGGCTGAGCCACGTATACCTTCCCTCCCATGCTGGTCTGGCTAACTCAGGGAGACATTCACACTCCTTCGATGAACTCAGAGAGAAACATTTACACAACAGGTTGATCCCTCAACTGACCTAGCTGTTTATCTAAAACAAAGGCCACCTTCAGGTCCCCTTTGTGTTGAAATAAATTCAGCTTTCTTTGCTGTGGTCATCCATTCCCTCCCTTCTTCCCTGAGCTTCATGGATGATCACCCTTGTCCGGCTCCTCTGAGCCTTGTTCCATTGTAGGGATTTATTGGAGAGTCACACTGATCAAGACAACATCACAAGATAATAAAATTCTTATTTCTCTGGCCACGTGCATCTGCCTTCTCCGGTCAGGAGAAACCGATATGTTTCCTCTAATGTTTATGAAGAAATGCCCAGAGGGGAAAGACTGGGCATCCTGATAGTATCCTTCATATCTAAACAGTATGAGCATCAGTTACTTTTCTCAGATAAGCAGAAGAATGAAGAAGAGAGATTAATACTAATATTTTTTAGTGGTATATACTGATTTAACCCTGTTCTGAGTTCAAAAGCATCTTTTTTTTTTTTTTTCTTAAATGAGGTGCTCAACAACTTACTTCAGCATGTTCAGAACTGCCTACAGGGTGAGAGGGTAAAGTGAGGCAGCTGGGCACAGGGATCCCTTGGTTTTTCAGGAGTAAAGAGGTCCTCTACTTGTTATATGATGATACAGCCTGACGAAGGAAGAATCATAATTTTAGCTTTCCACTTTGAAAACATCTGTGCACTTCTGAGTCAGATAACAGGACCATGAGCTTCCTGGTTCCTGTTATAGTCCTAATTAAAGGAGATTCAAATGCCATTGAGTATGGGTGCTTTCTGGAGTGGGAGGGATTTTGGGCTCCATGGTATTTTCTTGTACTGAAATGAGACACTGGAACATTGCTCGTGCTGTGCTATGTATTTGCATACAACGTCTGCAATGTGAGAAAATGACACCGAGTGTAATCTAATGCAAGATTATATTGTATATATTACCTTACATGTCACCTCTTAGATAGCTGAAGAGTATGATCTTTTCCAGAAGAAAAGAAAATAAGCCTGAAGAATCTGGTAAATATGAGAAGTGAGAGATTTCTTTTGCATAAGAAACAAAGGGGCCCCCTTTGTTTCCTTTTGCAATTACAGCTACTATTCTCTTACATGAAGATGCATGTGTCATTATCCTAAAATTGTCTTTTGGCAATATTAACTTTTAAAGAGGCTACAAGGTCAGTGTAGCATTTGATTTAGTAAAATAGATGACAATGCTCTGTGTTCTTCAAGCATTATAACTTTGTAGTTACATAGTTTGTTTTTCCCGTGATAAAACTGATGTGGTAAGAAATATATACAATTTACAGTTCCAGAGGAAGTAGCTGCTTTTACTCCAGCTGAAAATAAAAGTTCAAGATGCTTTTAGGTAAGCTGGAAAAATTACCTCAAGTACTTTGCATCTGCTAATACATTGTCAAAAGAGAGATGTAATGTTTGGAGAATCATGGTAATAATATCCAGCATTCTATGGAAATTTTATTCTGGAGTTTTTCTTCATGGAATAAATTCAGCTTGATGATACAAGCCGTGTTAAAGGTAACTGTTTCACTAAGGAAATTTACACATTGACTAGCAATTAAATCTTTAATTATCATCTGTTTTTTGGGTCAGCCTGTTAGTTCACCGTTAATCTGAGTGATAAATATTGTCTCTTCATTTTACCTAATATTTCTTTAAAAGGAACAAGTAAGCTCACTTTTCTCCCTTTCTTTCAGTCACAAAGATGGAAAATGTGTTTTTTCCATTAAAAAGTTTTTCCATTAAAAACATTAAAGTGTAGGACGTTTTTACCTCAAACTTAAAACCAAGAGCAGTAGCTATTTTATAAAGAAACCTTTTTCCTCACAATTTCCTCTTTTGGATATCCTGTTTCAAATGTCCAGATCATCATTATCCTTTACCCAATTTTCATCACTTTTCTTCCTTTAATCTCTGTCCTTTTACATGCTGCTATGTGAACCATATTTAGCAAATACCTGAAATTTCTATTAATTTCATTGGTACTTCCTCACCTTGAGGTTTCACCATGATCAGGTTATCAGTGTCACCTGTAATATCTGTACTTCTGTTTTATAATGTGTGCTGGAATTGAAGAATATAGAATATACAGTTTCTACTGTAGTGTGTGGCATTCTGAGACAAATATCTTCTTTATCACCAAACATGAATAATCAATTTTAGATTTTCACCTATTTTGAATTAGAGATTATTTCAGAATCCCACAATTACCTCTTGCAGAATAAGCAAAAGAACAGATCAAAACAGAAATGCTATAAGATGAATGAGAAGCCTACACTCCTAAAGCTTGATTTTTATTGTTATAAATGCAATATTTCCAGAGTATGATAGATACTCAAGATTGCTTTTATTTGTGGTGTACTTTATATATTTTGTGTGCATTTTGTGTAATACCTATATGGAAAGACTCACTGAACTGCGAAATGATTGCTGAACAAAACAAGCTGCATTTGTTCCTCATTAAAGGAAGCAATGTCACATACTTTGTTTTGGAAGGCTATTCTTAAATTATTCTGACAGAAGAAAGTTTGCACAAAAGTTTGCGTTTTGTGTTGTATCTGATGGCTTCAATTTGTTGCTCAACATAATGTTGTTCAAGTCTGAAACCAAATGTGATAGTCCTAACCTCAAAATTATTTTATCTCAAAGCTGTCTGAAAAGGGACTAGATGATGGTAATATTTATCTCTTAAGCTTATTTATAGTGGCATATAGTGTTATTATACAGTGGCATCACTAGAGAAGGGAAAGTCATCTTAGTTTTTACATGGCATGGTAATCACAGAACGTTTGCTGAGAGCCATTATAAAATAGAGATATCTCAGAAGCTAGATTCTTTGATTTACTTGCTCACACAGACAAAGTAGTTGTCTTGTATATTTTCATTAATTTCTTCACCTTCCTATCTTTAAGATAAATTGCAGGTAGGATTATTTGAACAGACTAGGCATCCTAATGCAAGAGAAATACAGTTCATCTAGGAAACAAAAGAAATATACTTTACACAGGAAACAAGCAGAAATGTTTTTCCAGTGGAGACATACTTCCACTGCCTTCCTGGGCTGCTTTTCATCCAAATTAATTAATCCCTGTCACAGTAAAAAATCTGATCAAGGCTTTTAAACTACAGCTAAACCTACTAAATCCTCATCTGCCTTCCTGTCTTCCTCTAAGAACACTTTGGTCGTTGCCCATCTGAATTCCCCGGTAGCTAATCTCCCAAGGGTATCCTTGTCTTTCCTGGTGTAGGAACCTATACTTGACCTATGCTTGTCTTGACAGTCTACAAGTTTTTGGTCTTACAGGGTGCCCAGGGCACCAGGGATACGAGAGCCCAGGGCTGGGTCAAGGTCTAAGGTGACTCTTTCTTCAATTTTTGGACCCCATCTCCCTTTGATCTCTCCTTTGATTAGGTCATGTCACACATGAGCTGGGCTGGTCTCTCCTCCTGTCATGTGAGGGCCTAATGCTCCCCCTTTTCCTCGTGTGGTGCTTATGTGGCATGTGCAGAACCAAGTTTTTCCGAAATTATTACTTCTGGTAAAGCAGGACATAAGACTAGAAAGGATCATATTCCCACAACGTGGAAGCAGGTCCTCCATGTTACTACTCCATGTATTTCTATGCCAGTCTCTTAGAGTCAATCCTGGTTTTCACTAACAGCTGCTACTATGACTTTTTTTGCTCTGAGAGCCTCCTGCAGCAGAGAGACATCAGCCTGATGTCCGCGGTGGTCAGCCTCACTAGTGGCCTTTTGTGTTCCTGTTTCTGGGTAAACGCACTGAGGGCAGAGTGGCCTTCTTTAATCTCATTTGCGAACTTCTTCAATGATTTCTGACTTTTTTCCTCCCTTTTCTCTACAGCCTGACACTGCTGCCTCACTTCCTAAGTTTCAATATCTTTTGGCACAGAGGCATCCTCATGCATCTTCAGGGTGTCTTTATTCCCTCTGCAGCTTTCTACTTCGGCAACCAAGGCAGCAACTCTGGCGTCTAGGTCCTGGTGGCTTGCTAGCAGTGCTGTGGCAAGAGTACAAAGAGCCCATGCAGTAGCACATTTTAAAATATAGCATGGTTGTGTTGCTTTCTGCACCAAGCTAAATTTCCTGTTAACTTGTGCTAACGATGAAAGAGGTTTGGTGGTCCAGAGATTTTATCTCTACTGGGACCCTCACTCAGGCAACTGGCCATGACCAGTTCAGTAGGAACAGGTCATGGTTCCCATGCCCGGAAAACCCGGGTTTTGTTGTGCCAGAACCTTCTATTCAACATCCACACTTCCCAGTACTAGTCCCTTTTCAGGAGGTCTCATTTGCCACTACTTTGTTGCAGGTGGGATTGTTTCAACAGACTAGGCATCTTGGTACAAGAGAATTACACTTTATTTAGGAAACAAGAACTTGCCATCCATGAACTCATGCCTATCTGATATCCTGCTATCACGTGCCTGTGCTCTGATATCGGCCTTTCCTGCTGAGCTGTGTGATCAGTCAGAGCCTCAGTATGCATCTTGAGGGTCCAGGAGCAGTTGTATAGGTGATGTCTTCATATTGATAAGCACTTAACTTAGCTGAGGTTTCTTCATCTTCTGTGTGCTCTTCTGCCTTATCCATAAATGGTTGTCTCCTGCTCTTTGGCTCTTTGCATTTAATTTGATTTCTCATGTTCTGCTTTGATTGGTTAACAACAAGCAGAAAATGCTTTCAAACTGGTGCATGTGGGAAATACAGTTTTTACAAGCAATTAATTTTACCTGAATGACACCAAGACAATGGGTCTTAGGAGGAGGTCTGCTGCAGGTGAGAGTGCAACAGGTGCATTCTGGGGCAGCTGGCTGATACTGAAGGGATCTTCAGGTGACATTCATGTAACTTTTATAAAATCTTCATATGGTCATCAGCCCCAGTATGCAGGACAGAATAAGAGTAGGAAAAGTGTCCTTAACTGAATTTTCTCAGTTAGGGTTTTGAATGATTCCTCCCAAGGACGGACACATTTCTGTTCACATCTGTTATGTAACGCCAGTCTTATCCTAACTAATAAGAAGTGTAATAAGCAGAAAAGTAATCCTCTTGGCTTCCCTGGGCTTTAGAATTAGTCAGCTCTACTGTTTAAAAAGAGGTCAGTAATTTATGCACGTGATTGCTCAATACTGTAATTTGAATGCCAGATATGTCTGCATGCGTTATTTTTTTAAGGAGCAAAGGACAAAACACTTGGAATTTGTTTTCTTATTAGGGATTAAATTGTCTTGGATTTGGAATCTTTCAGGCTGAAAGTCTGTGTGAAAAGTAAGGTGTCACTACCTTGCAGGAAGAGCTTTGTCTCCTATTTAAAGATGGTAAATCTCTATTTAGATTACCGTTTGCAAATTATAAGATTAGTTCAACTCTTCATCTTAGGATCTGTGTTCATTTCTCAGCAGTCAGCTTCTTTCATACTGTGTAAATTTGTCAGAAAGGAATCTATATTCCTGAGGGCAAGGAGACACGTAGTAGCTTTACATTTAGCTTCTCATTCAGTGTGGGGTTCTCTCAATAATCGTACTCTTTCCTGAACAGAACAGGAGTTAAGACAAAAAAAAATCTCTCTTCAAATATGAATTACAGTTTTCTGAGAAATGAAATACATTTCATTTTCTGAAGGAGGTGGAAGCTATATTTCTAAAATTCTGCCAGTATCACAACTGTCAGTTTGACAACTGTGTCACAGGGATAGTGGCTGCAGTGGCTGCCAAAACAGAACCACAGCACTCAGTGACAAATAATCAAAAGTTTATTTACTTGGCAGGAGGGGAATAGTGTGTGGATAGTGATTCATGTTCTGCAGACACACACGTACACACACACACACGCACACACACATTCAGAACAGAGGTTCAGCCTGTACGAGCCCAGGCAGCCAAACCTCCAGGATGTGGGGATGTGCTCAGGGCCCTCACAACCTGTGAAGTATTTCTCTGTCTTTAATCATGTGCTGTTGCAGTAAGTGGAGTGGGCAATGATGGTGGCCTTCCTGTGATTATGTAGATTGCACTTTTGAGAAACATTTTTGCAAAAACAATAAAATACTAGCTTAATAAATAAGTTATCAGCATTGTAAATAAATGACTCCCCCAAACTAACACTTTTACTGAGCTGAAACATTTATAGATGGAGGCATCTATCGGGAGAAATACTGCATTTCATTATGAATGCATATTTTTTTCCAGACAAATCATGATCCTTGCTTTTGAATTCCTTTACTGAATGCAGGCTGCTAATTCAAAGTTAAATGCTATCTGCCAGGAGAGGTCATGTGTTCATTGTGCATAGCTTTCAAATTAAAGTTATACTGAAGTATCCACAGAGACCTCTGCTCACCGGGACTTCAACCTCTTTGGAAGGTCTCACCTTCTCCAGCTGTGCTGAGCTTACATAAAGCAAATATATAAAGCAATTAACACAGCCCTGGACCTCAGAGACAGCATTAACCTCTAGGACCACACCATCATACAGGCCTGATATGATCAGCAGTGAGCACAGAATTTTCAGAAGTGGAGAACTGACATCTAGCACTCTCTGCCAAGAGCTGATGCTCTCCCGGTATCACCAGCCCATCATGTTCCAGCCTCTTCGAGCCTGTCGCGAGGACTGTGATAATTACGTTGTGCAGCCTCGCTATGCTGACTTGTGCCAATCAGCTGCTATACAGTTTGGGGTGCACCTCACTGCTGGTGAGGTGGTCATCGAGGCATCTGAGGCTGTCAGTCTGACCTTCCTCTTCCAAATGGTACCCTTGGGGAGCATGTAGTCACACAAACATCCTTCTCCCAGCTTTTGGGAGCCTTTTACAGGTTTTTCATTCCTATCGACTGAGTTTTTACTGTATTAGCTGGGAAAGCTCCCACTCTGTTTTCATGAAAGGCCTTATGGCCCATCAAGGGAGATTCACAGATTCCATTGCTAGCTTTATTGGCTGATCTCTTGGCTCCCATGTTACATGAAAACTGGAGTCTGGCAACATGAAGAAAGCTAGAAATGTCTTTCCCTATAAAGAATCTGATCTTTTAATGAGTCTGGGTCCCAATATGAGTCTTGAGGAATGATAGCTGCCCTATGCTGGGGGGATAAGGCCTCATCTGGACAACTCAGGTCATGGGAGTGGTTCAGCCATGCTTTATCTGCCTCATGGATGGACCTGGAATGCACGTTTGGCCATCTCACTGCCTAGTCATGGACAGTGAATGACGTTATGTGCCGTTAAGTCCAATGCCAGCATGGCATTTTCAATCTTTTACCTTTTACTCTATGAGGAACAAACTTTCTACTCAGACTGGGCTTGTAAATAGCAAATACTTCAGCAGCCATTTATCCACACTATTTTCTGCTGGTAACTCGAGCATCCAGGATGCCATAAGCTCCTGTCTAAGGAGGTCTGAGGATAGGCTATATCATTTTCCCCTTTAAGAAAAGTAGTTTTGTACAAGTATTACAATTATTTATCTATTATGTCCCTTATAGTGGTTTAATAATATTCCAGAGAACCTTATTCTCAGGCAGCTAGAGCTGTAGCTACACATTTTATTAGCATGTGCTTTGCACTTTCTTGTGCACCCTTTACAGCTCTCAGTCTCTTTTATTGACCTATTGCCACAAAGTCTACACTTTCATTTATAAACTGTTATTCCCAATTCAAGCCAGCCTTTGAACTGATCATGACTTATAGCCCCTTCCCACCCTGAAGCAGAAGTACCAGGGTAGTGGTTGTCCCTTCTTGTGTCTTTTTATCCAGCACTGTTGGAGGCTGCGCTGTCACCCTCCTGTTTCTTCTGATTTCTCCCCGGGTAAAGACAAGATTCTTGAATAAAGAAGAAGCATCCCATTCTTTTGCCATGAACCTACTATGTGATGTCCTGCCCCTCATCTAGAAGGGAGAATTTACTTGGGTTTATGATCACTTTACCACTTCCAGGACACTTTGAACTGTTCCCTTCAGTAACCAGCGTTAAGGAGTACTCAGTGGTGCGAAAGGATGCCCATATCCCCATCTTGTGTTGGGTCCTGATCTGGCATGCTGTAGACTCTCTCCCAGTAGAGGTACAAAGACCCATGGTAACAGTGATGGTGACCGGCTGAAAAGGACAAACAGATTCCTCCATCTCCAAACATAAACTCTCCTTTATTGTCACCATGGCTTAACATTCTTCCCTTGTCTTGTAGCTTCCCTAAATGAAGAAGAAAGAAGTTCTTTATCTCAGATGTTAGCTGCAGCTACCACCTGGGTTGGTGGATGCCTTTTAATGCAATAAAAGGAGGACCTGTGAGCTTGAACTGTTCGCATTTCTGGGGCACCTTTAGTGTGTGCCATTTGTACTGTGCTATTTTGGTTCCTTTCACCTCCTACTTTTGTGAAGGGGAACAGATGGCATAGTTGTGACCTAGTGTGGATCTTTCCAAGAGTTCTGGCTGCTGCTGGGCAGCACGCCACAGGATACTACATGGGAGTCCAAAGCAGTAGTCAGTAGTCTCCTGCCTCAGGGAGCATGGAGGCTCCCGAAGGTTCATCTCATGGCTGTTGGCTCCAAAAATGAGTGGGAGCCTTTTAAGCTGGTGTAACAAACATCAACCGCTTGCATTCTGCAGAGTGAGCAATGCAAAAGAAACTTGTTTCTGCTTCTGCACAAAATCTATGTAAAATATATATGCTAATATTCCCACTCTAAACTGAAATAACTAGAGCATTGTCAAAACCGTGTAGCAGACCTATTCAGGCTTACACAAGCCTGCATAGCACCTCTGCATAGACCAATACTTAGACTTCTTCATCCCTTGTTTGTTTGCAACATTAACTTTTAAACTTTCTTTTGGCTGCACGTTGCAGCTGTGGAGTATCTTTTACTGATTTATAAGATTTCAATGCATCTTATTAGCTTGTTGACATGAAACTGCCGTTGATATATAAACTTTGGTATGAAACTAGGAAAGTGAGCTGATAGTTGCATTGGATAGTTGCATTGTCTTGACAAATCAATATCATTATCTTATAATGATAAGGCTTGTCATGTATGTAGCTGTATGTATGTAGAAGGTAAAGTGAGTTACCAGATTGATAGTGTGATGTTAACACTATAAAAGACAATAGCCCCTGTTCAGAGCAGAGAGAGGGAAGAAACTTCTGTCAAGGTCCTTCCTTCACAACCACAGAGAAGAACATCTAGCCAGTGGCTATTTAAGTTTAGGCAAATTAATAAGCAGCTGTATTAATTACCAACATAAAGTGCCGAACCACTTACAGATTGTTATATTTTGCTATACCTATGTACAATATATGATCATAGCATACCATTAGCGAAAGTTTCTAGTGCCCTTGTCTCTGTCTTTCACTGTCATCTTGATCCCATAACACAACAGTTCTTGTTGTATCAGTGTTGTAGGGTGCTGGTCACTAAGCCTAGACTAGTTAAAAATTTGGCTGAGTAGTGCAGCTGAGAAGCTTCTCAAGTAGGTGCGCAGAACTGAGGGATGTGCTGTGCTGTGCACGGGCTCACAGCAAGAGTGCTAGATGCTACCCAATCTTCCTACACACAAGCTCCAGCTAGCCTGTGCGCTGCATATCAGGTAGGGGGAGGGACATGTATGGTTAGGCTTTCCAGACCATTTGGGAACTGCTGATCATCGCTGACTAGCACATACTCATCTAAAGAGGACTGCTGTGCGAATGGTAGTATTTTCAGCAAAGGTGCACACTCAGTCATCCACTAGGCTAATGAAGGTACACCAAACCGCTGGGGGCCAGACCTTTGTTAATTAATTCAGCAAAGACCACTGGTAACTGTGAGCTTAGTGTGATTCTTTAGGAGGTGGAAAAACCCATAGTAGCTGAACAGATTTTGATCACTTTTCAAATCAAAAGTAACTCTGCATGGAATGTTTCTGTTCCATGAGAAATTTCCACATGAGAAAACACTGTTTTCTTAAGTTGCACATCACATCAGATGCAGTTATATTCAAATATTGATGCAGGTATACCCTGACGCTAAATCCTCATTAAGGCTACTAATGCCAGGGAAAGCACTGTGATAGAGGAGAAAGTAACTTTTCAGTACCCATGCAGTGAATTAAATATATAGTCTGCATTGCTAGATGTCACAAATCCCAGGCCTTAACAGCAGGGATATAAAATCTGCAAGTCAGCAGAATGGGAAGACAGGATGAGGGATGGGTATGTTCCTTTGAATGGTTATTAGCCTTATTCCACTCTGTCCAGCCACTGAGAACTGTGAAGAAGGAGAAGGGAGAGGTGGAGGGGGAAATGGAGGTGGAAGTGGAACTATTTCTTAGTTCCATACCTTAAGAATTGCGAACAAGCTATAGCGGAAGGGAGGGTATCCTGGCGACTCAGAGGGCAGTTTTCTATGTTACTTTCTTTTCCGATGACCAGTATTAGCATCTTTGGAAGGTTATCAGTTCTCCTGTTAAAGGGAAGGACTAAACAGCAGACAGATCTGGAAATGAGCAATAAACTATAGACGAATTTTTTACAATTTCAACAAAGTCTTCTCACTGCAGCATTAAACTATGTAAGAAAACTGCTTTGTGGCTCCACCCTGAAGTTTCATGGGAATGAACAAAAGACAGCTGAACCTCTCTGTGCTAGATGCCTTCCAAGTCTTTCTGCACTGAACAGATGCTTTCCTCAAATATCTAATGTACATTGGTAACTGAACTCAAAAACATTTAATAAAATATTTGCAAGCAATCCACAGGAAATACCAGTGACTATAAGCTGAGAAAAGCTTCCTGAATCTTTACGTCACTTCAATACAACCTGCAGTTTTTACCCACTCTGCTGATAGCGTCGTGAAGTATTGAACATGCATTGTTGCCACCATAAAGCCAAGGTCCTCAGGGCTTAACTAAAGCTATCAAAAGCCTAAGTTAAGATAAATACCAAGCATGCTTCATCCCAGCAAGCCTCTCTCACCCCACCCCCAACTCTCTTGCAAGGACCAGTACCAGTACAGGCTGGGGTACATGTACATGCACCAGTACAGGCTGGGGACTGACCTGTTGGAAAGTAGCTCTGCCGAGAAGGACCTGGGAGTGCTGGTGGACAACAAGTTAACCATGAGGCAGCAGTGTGCCCTTGTGGCCAAGGCGGCCAATGGTCTCCTGGGGTGCACTAGGAAGAGTGTTGCCAGCAGGTGGAGGGAGGTGATCCTGCCCCTCTCCTCAGCCCTGGGGAGGCCTCACCTGGAGTCCTGTGTCCAGTTCTGGGCTCCCCAGTACAAGAGAGACATGGCACTCCTGGAGAGAGTCCAGCGGAGGGCTACCAAGATGATTAGAGGGCTGGAGCATCTCTCTTCTGAAGAAAGACTGCAAGAGCTGGGCCTGTTCAGCCTGGAGAAGAGAAGATTGAGAGGGGATCTCATCAACGTGTACAAGTATCTGAAGGGGGAGTGTCAAGAGGATGAGGCCAGCCTCTTCTCCGTGGTGCCCAGCAACAGGACAAGAGGCAATGGGCAGAAACTGAACCACAGGAAGTTCCATCTGAACCTGAGAAAAAACTTCTTCACTGTGAGGGTGACAGAGCATTGGAACAGGTTGCCCAGAGGGGTGGTGGAGTCTCCTTCGCTGGAGCTATTCAAAACCCATCTGGATGTGATCCTGGGCAATATGCTCTAGGTGACCCTGCTGGAGCAGGGAGGTTGGACGAGATGATCTCCAGAGGTCCCTTCCAACCTAAACGATTCTGTGATTCTGTGATTCTGTGACCTTTACAGTACAACGTAGGAGAAGCCAGCTTTATTTTTTGATTATTCCACCTCCAAAACCAAACATTGTAACATTTCAGAAACAGGGAACACAGCATTAATTAATAGATAAATGACTATTATTGGCAAACCTGGCAAATAAACACCTTTTTGTTCCAACATAAACAGCTTTTGAAATTTCTTTTAACATCTGTAGGTGAAAGAGTTCATTAATAGTCACTGTGACTGATATAACATTTGGAAGGGAGCTTCTAACCAAATAAATGAAATACTGAATATTATGCCTATAAAGTGGATGGAAAATGCATTGGCCAACATGGGGGGTCATAACCCCAGCAGATTCCCAGTTGGGGAAGACTTTCCCTTTCAGCGGTCTGCGCCCAGACCCAGCAGCCCATTTACCTTCACTCCTTCCGCTACCTAGGAAGGATTTCTTCTCTCCAGGTGCCTGGTGAGTGGTTAGGCTTTCATTTCCGGACCTGCTCTTTCCTCGGCTTGCTGAACAAGGTGGAGTTTGGCTGCACCCATGCTCTCAGAAGTGCAAATCCTGCCTCCTCCTGAAAGTCGTCCCCAGCTTCATGGATTGATTCCCTTTGCATTTGGAGGCATTCTGTTAGTAACTGGCTGTATGTCAAGGCGAGGCCTATATATCCCCCAAGTAACTTCAAATTTCCAAAATATGTGATAGTCATGTATCACTTAATGTATAACGGAGTCATTTCAATATATTGGCTAACATTGTACTTACGTCATTTGAGGGATAGTGGAGCACTACAGTATGCATTATTGTCACAAGGCTTATATTTGCCTATATCTTAAAATGTTTGCTGATGCCACAGCATTACTTCACTACATGCTGAAAAAATCCTTAGAAGCTCATCTACACTCCTTATAACCTCATCTACACACATTTCAGACTTATAAATTAATACCCTGAAAAACTTAATTGCTTTTGCTACTCCATCAACATAAACAATCTCTCACGTTTAAAGGCAAACCGTTAAATGTTTCTTTTTCTCTTATATTTGTTATAAAAAACGAACAAAGCAGTTAAGTAGGCCTCTCAAAATTCTCATTGGTTTGTACATGTCTACCTTCCTAACTGTTATTGCTAAAAATGTTTGCATAACCAAGAGGATTGTTAGCAATGCAAAGTTAGGAGACACTGTCAGTACAGAAAAGATCTGGGATGTGCAGTGATAGATATGGTTGCAACTCCCCTTCAGCTCCGCTTCCATGTCTATTATTCCTGTCTAAGTCAGCAGGACAAAGTTCAAGCAGGGACTTAGAGCAATAATTTTCCTGTAAACTGGAAACTTTTCATTTGGGAAAAACTCAGAAAAAAAGTGTATATATTATTTGTTTATGGGATGATTATGAGGTATCTGTGAGAAGTGAAAAAAAAAAAAAATGCACAGTATCCAGAAAAGAAATGTACCTACAATTACTTTTAAAAAAATACTGATGTTGTTAGACTGGTTATGATGTATTCAGCCCATCTTCAAGAAGGAGTAATTCAATCTAAAGCAGGTCTACTGAAGAGCAATTGGAATGAGTAGAGAAGTGGAGGTAGTAACTTATGATGGAAAACTAACAGAGTTTATCCTGTGCAATCTAGTAAACCAGAAACTACTAGGATATTATTATATTTCAGAGCAAAATTTTAATTATCAATAGGGTAAAAGAATCCACAACTAGTATCCGATAGGAGCTTGATTTTGAAAATTACCAGCTTACTTACAGATTTGTTCAATGTTTAAGCAAACCATTTAGGCAGTCCTTATCTTAAAATGTAAGGCGCATTGTCCCATTTAATGTAAAGTAAATAAATCCTGAAATTAGACAGAATGTGTGTAACTAGGCTGTGTAACGTCAGGATTCCGAGACCCTGCCCAGTTTTAGGTGACCCTTACTCTGCAAATAAAAGTGTATATTAAACCAGTGAGCTGTTCCAGACAACTCCCTGGCAATTCCTTTGGAAAAGTTCATTAGCTACTCAGAGAAAGCAATTGTCGGTAGAAGTTCCATGAATTCTCTTCAGGTATTGTACCGCATGTTCTACTTTAGTAACTGGTAGTGCTTACATCACTAAATCCATTTTCTCAAGAAAAGGGATACAGTTATTGAAATAAGATAAATTGTATGTTTTAAGGGTGGCAGAGCTTAGAAAATTGAAGGGCCTATTAGCAATGAGAAAATTTCCCAGCAGTTTCATGGAAGTAGATTTCCATCACAAATACAAAGGTAATCACCATCTCTTATTCTGATAGTCATGATGTTTCTGCATTACTCTGATGGTAATGTGAGAAGGTTTTCAGTAATCAGAAAATACCAGGGAAAAGATACGTAAAATGTTTTTTGTTTTTATTTTATTGCTTGTATTCCTTTTGACTGTGATCTGACAGACAGAAAATGGTGCAGTATTAGTCATAAAAATAAGAGCTGAGAAGGTACCAATTTAGTTTCTGTATCTTCCACAAAGAAAATGGAAAACTCTAAGACTGTTTAATAACCACCACTCCTCTCCGTATTATTCAAAACTTTCATCTATCATTAGAAACAAAGTCTTTGGAAATCCTATTTTGACTAGAGTTTGCAATAAGTGCTGCTATTCAACCTAGGTATTATGTGATTATTCATTGCCGTTGAGCCTTCAGCTGAGTTAAATGAAGTGCACTTAAATGTTCCCTCTTCCCCTGTCATTAACTGCTCCATGGCAGTCTCTGGTTAGGCCCTATAGATCAATGTTTCTCAAGCTGAGGGTTGTAAAAGGAAGGAAAAGAAATTGCCAACTGCTAGACAGCAACAGTTAGTAGCAGTTCAGTTTCCTAAGTCTGCAGTAGATCTTTTTTTCAGAGTGGAGGATGAGAAGAGTATTAAATACTGACTGCAGATATTTATTCTATCCAGGGAACTGTTAACTACCTTTAATTGCTAGCAGTGTCTAGTTTCCTCTAGGACTGACAGAAAATAAATAATAATAGGTTCACAGTCCCTTGCCCTGGAAGAACTGATCTGCTATAAACTCAGGTGATTGTACTAAACAGTTGAGCAGACTGTAGACAGTTGACATATTGTACGGAGAGAGTGGATTGCTCTGTCAAAAGGTTCAGGAAACGCTTTGGCCTTTAGCTTTCTCTTGGAAAGAGTGCCACTCTGCCCTTTTTTACCTACGTTTTTCATTAGCACCACTCAAATGTCTCAGGACACATCAGATGCCCTCCCATTTTCACATACGTGCACAGCACTCCTCAAAGTGTCAGGGAGATGCAAGGTCCACCCTGGGCTCTGAATGGAGACCCACTCACAGGCAGCCTCAGCATAGTTAGGTCAGCCCCAGAGCAGCCCAATGTGCAGTGAGCAGGGGCAAATTGTTCCTCTCATCCATATCTGATGCTCATCTTTGTCTATGATGCCTCAGAATGAGGGAGGAGAGGAATCTATCCAGGGAAGGAAGCTAAGGGCTAGTGAGGGGACTATGAGGGAAGGAGAGAAAAACACTGTTGTGAGTGCTTCACAGCTACAAGGTGTCTGGCAAATCCTAGACAAATACAGTGAAGTGAGAAAACTACAAAGAATTACCAGATGGTGTAGGAACTGTCCTCTTAATAGGAATATCAAACAGCTCTGACAGTATGTTGAGATCACCTCACCTCTGCCTCAAGCAGGTGCAGTGTCTTGCAGTTCTGTACCAGTACACCTTATGTCAAGCAAGCAGAGTTTTCATAGTTATTCGTTTAGTTAAATCAGTTGTCTAAATCCTTTAACATGCAAGAGTGGTTTTTTTTCTTTTTTGTTTTTACTGATGTGATGCTATAGAACCTGCACTGCATGAGTCTTGCACATTGCACAGCGACAACCAGCAGGTGCCAATGATGACAATCAGCTTTCAGATGAGCAGAATCACCTCTGATTTGGCATCCAGCGCTCTCCTTTATCATGGAGGTATGGCAGTTAAAGGGCAGAGAATACAGATATGCACCCATCTAATGCCTATGTCATGACTACTACTACTGTTTTGCCTCATAAGGCTTCTAGTCTGCTTTCCCCATGGACCAGCAAGAGATTCTCTGGCCAGTCTTGCAACACTGTTTGCAGAATTTAGGATTCTGCATTGAAGGGATACAAGTACCCTCTATTCAGGAAGTATGGAATCATTTTGGAGGGCAGGTTGGCAAAGGGAAGGAGCTTACTTACCTGCTGCATCAGGGTGTCACAATCCAGGGACAGTTTAACTGTGCCCTGCCTCCCTCTGGGGCTGAGTTAGAATCTGCATTTAGTCATCTCATTGGAATATGAGAGATACTGTTCAAAAGACTTCAATGGAAGTGTATCCAATCTGCACAAAATAATTGAAGCCTGGCATGCCTTACAGTTTCTGCAAGGATGAGCCTTTCTAGTCGCACTGGAATAGAGAAGAACAAAATGTACAGTAGTTGCATGCCCAGCTTGCAACACCATCCACCAGAGAGCATAGCATCTGGACAGGAGTCTGATATGATTAGAGTGTGCTCCCACAGTTCCCTTACTAAAATAAATGGGTAACGCTGAATTAAAGACATCAGATTAGCTTTCCGAACTACAGGAAAAATAAAAAAGTTGTTCTCTTAAAATTCAGACATTCTGATCCTTTCCCTTCCACTTCGCTTTCTCCCACATGAATGTTGATAGTTCTTTTCCTCATTAACACTCCCTGCTGCTACCACTTCGCTTCTGCCTTCTGATAGTCCCCATCTCCCTTCACAGCCTTTGATAATCACCTCCTTTCATCACCTTATTCCCTGCCCCATATTGAGTCTTTGACCTTTTATTCAGACAATGACCTTCCTCTTTCCTTTCTCTTTACTCTTTCCAGTTTTCAAACTGAGCCTCCCCTCCAGGAGTGCCTTGGCTTCACTATCTTTCTAATAGATCCCGTGCCTCATGCAGCACTTCTTTTCAGGATTGCATCGGCATCAGTACTCCTTTTCTTCCCTCATGCTTGGCAGTGGGCTCAGTGGCACATAATTTTCTTAATCTTCAATCATCTGCTGCTCTGCTAATATGTACATTGGCATCTTTGGACAGATTAGCAGTGCTTTGTGCCATTTTCCTGGGAAATTTCCAGGCTGAGGTGACTGGCTGGAGTTCTCTTCTGTCTAGAGGTAAATTCAGATTTCCTTCTCCTCCTTTCCCCCGACCAACATACCACCTGGCACAGAAGCCTATAGCTCTCACTGGAAACAGTATCAGAGACAGTTGTGGACCAGGAAAACTGTTTGTAATACAATAAACTTGAATTTTCAAACTGCAACTTGAAACACTTGAGTCACAAGGTGAAATAAGCACAGGCAGCAAGAAGAAGAAGAAGACTTTGGGAGGTACAAGACAAATAATCCTCTAGGGCCAACAGGAAACGGTGGAGGGAGATGGTTCTTAATCACTCTCCATGAAAGAAGCCACATGTGGGTTCAGCACAGCGTGTTCCCATTAGAGAGCAAGCACAGCTAGAGGAGGACACCTGCTTAACTTCCATCTGGAGCCAGATCATTTCTCCTCTGCCAAAACCGAGACCTGAAACAGTATGAGACAGCTGGGGACAACAGAGGGATTTGAATCAAGCTAATTCCAAAATAAGTTGTTAGGTTAGACATAGAGTACTAACAGTAGCAAGCAACAATAAATCATGCATGCTGGCAGCGTCCGCCAGAGCTGAGCAGCGCTCTCAACCATTCTCCAGGCTCTAAGCCTGAATGTTTCTGCCCAACAGCTTGCAATTGCTTAAACTTTGATGTCCATCAGTCACTGTACTGGGATGCTGTAGGTGGCAAGGGAGTGGGGAGAGGAGGTGCTAACATCATCATGGCATGGCTCCATTAATTTTAAAGCAAAAGGAAGCGAGAACCAGCATTAGACATTTCTGAGTGTTAGCTTCACCCTATCCAGGGAGTTGATTAATGTCCTAATTATCCAAACACAGCATGGCTCTTCCAGGATTTTCCCTCCTGCAGCTGAATAGCTTCCACAGTATTTCAAGGTTTCCTGCTTATTGCTAGAATTTAAATTGTATTTTATTTCTTTTATGAAGGATGAGGACAAAAACCTATACACATACTGTATACACATACTGTATACAGAAGCTCACTCAGAGACTCTATATCTGTTCCATAATTCTTCTAATTGTTATGTCACTGAGGTCTAAGACGAATAACAAAGTAATTTCTGAAATATCATCATTATTTTTTTGCCTCCTGTAAAAGAGGCAGGTTTTCCTTCCAAGAAGTTTCACCGGTTTGATAGTAGTTCTCAGCTTTTATGCTTGAAGATTTGAAGTGTCTTTTTTTTACATCAGTGATGGAATGATGACCAAAAAGATTTAGCAAATGTGGGAAACAGCTTGCTCGGGCTTTCTTTTGCTTCACACTATCATGCACGGTACTCCATTCTTTTAATTTCCAGCTTCTGTGTTCATATTACTGTTTCAGCATTGCAAAGCCTTTTTCTAAAGTTTTCATTTCACTTTCCTGGATAGGGTACAGGAAATTGTCAAAGATAGATGCAAGCCATGAAAAGGTAGTAATGTAATATACCAGTTGTGATTAAGGGAGTAATGAACATGTCTGACTTCACTTTTTAAGGAGGGTACAATATTATGATTTTGTTGTTGTTGTTTTAAGAAACTCTGCTGCAGGTATATCTGCAGTGTTTTTACCTTCCTGTTTTTACTTCACCCACTCCCCCTCAAAAGCCAGTTTTTTTCCTGTACGGTGTTGCAGAATTAGAATTCCTCATCCTGAGAAACTTGGCCAATGATTTGTTCCGAAATCTGACTTTACTGAGTACAATGAGCACATTTAGGATATAAACTCATTACTGACATCTATTTCAACGGTTTCATCAGAACTACACATTTTTGATTGTTTGACTCCAGCAGACATTGACTCTACCCTTGACTCTACCCTCTGGCAGCACACTGAATGGGAGGCCAGGAAAGTACACAGCTGATTATCACAGCAGAGTTATTGAAAGGATAACTTACCCTGATCCTAGGTCCCTAATTACTTTTGGAGCTGCTGGTAGCTACGTGTCCAAATGGCCCAAGGCTCAGACTAGTTTCTCTTCCAGCTACTCCTCTTTTTTTGAGTTGAAGATATTTTTCTGTTCTTAGAGCCCTTCTAAACACTGTCAAATCCAACCTGTGTTTGGATTTAACATCTCCTCAACAGTTTGCGCAACAAAACTATCTTCTGTTTCTCTGGGAATCCCTGTTTCTCCTGATAAACTTAAAATTTCCCTGAGTTTTTTTTCCTTTCTCACTACCCCTTTGCTTCCCATCCTCCAAGTTGTTTTTTTCCTTTTCAGAAGGAGTCAGAGAGTCAGAGAAACACTGCTGAATAAGAGCTCCTCTGTGAATCCTGTGTGGAACTAGCTTCTCTTTTAAATTCTCCTTTTGAATAAGCTTAACATTATTATTAGAAATTACTATCTGTATTTGACATTATGACCAGAAATAATGAAAATATGTAGAATCCATTCTTTTACAGACTGCATGTTTATAGCACAACAGAATTTGCAAGGTAGTTTGATCTTGTGATCCTTCCTGTCTATCCTTGACTGTATCTATTATATGGAACACCCAATTAAGTGCAATTAAGTGCAATTAAGTGCAATTAAGTGCAAAGCAGTAAGAGGAAAAAGACTAGATTTTTTAGCTCTAACATCACCATGACCACCATTACCAATGGCGATGCTTTCCATTCAAACATAATGAAGCTCCACTGAAAAGAATAAGGTCATGAAATTTAGACAGAGCTAAGAGAGATATTGATTCAAGTAAACAGATCCAAGCCAAATCCACCAAAAGCATCTTGGAAAGGACAAACAATTGGTAGAGAAAGAGCAGTCCACTACATAAATCCCTTTCAGAAAGACTGGTAACGAAAAATAACTGTCCTGAAGGCATCTGTAACAGACCACCCAACTAAGAGAGTTTAGGGAGCAGATGCTGGCTGAAACATGCAAAATTGATGGCTTAGCTGCAGCCTTCAAGTTTGGGTGATGGGGAATACTGTGTGGTGTGTCTGCTTAGAGCAGCAGCAGAGCAAAAGCTGTTGTTTTCCCTTTTTATAAGCCCTACTTGTTTGGTCTTTTCAATTAAGCTGCAAGTATGATCCCTCCAGCTCCTGGCGAAGTCTCTTTCAGGTTATGAAGAGCTTTTAGTTGCTTCTTGCTGCAAATGTGCTATACCTCACCCTATTGTTAGAATAAGAGCAGCCCTCAATAATGCTTTTTTTCTTTTTTTTCTTAGCATGATATCAGGTAGTGCCTGCCATAGCCTGGAAAGTGCTGTGGGAGCAGATGGGCATGAGAACTGTTGGTATAGCGATGGAGGGCTGTGCCAGAGGAGGCGTGTGAACACAGTATAGCATTAGCTTTACTAGTAAATGGGAATACTGCTTGGCACGTGCGTAGGAACAGTTTTAGAGCATTCAGTTGGGCCAAAATTTGGGCCAGGGACCATTCTAACTGTTTAATACCGTAAACAATTGTCCTTATAGGAATGCCCCTGGACATTGTTTAATTTACTAGTATAAGCATAGCATTAGGAGATTGAACATATATAATTTTCTCTGAGTATTTGATATTCTTCATTATTATCAAGTGATGGTGACTGGTGAGACAAATCATATGACATCATTGATTAAATGAGATCTCAACCTGCCAAAGACAAGAATTACTCATTGGTGTTCAACTTAAAATGTGTTTTGTGAATATTCATGATGCTAATGAATGCCTTGCATATTACTTTTCACCCTTTGTATAAAAGGCTTAGAATACTTTTATAAGTAATTTGTCATTTTGAAGCTGTAATTTTGAAGCCATTTGGTACATAAATGGAGCACGGACCCAGGCATGATATTTCTGTATATGTATTGCTGCAGAATCTCTGAGGAAAAAGCTATCAGAAATTTCACATCCTGTATAAGATGATGAGGATTCTGCCTCATTTCAGCAATTTGGTCATCTGAAATTAAGCCTTAATTCAACAAAAATGTACGTATGTAGAGTTTTTTATGTTTTAGTAGGACTGCTGACATGATTAAAATTTAGGAATGTGTATGTATTGAATCAGGGCAGCAGTGATTGTGATGGGTCTTCCTTACCTATTTCTCTTTATATTCAAGAATCCTGCAGACTATTCATGACTTGCTTGCTCTGTTTGACAAGAAAGAGAGGTTAAATTCCCAGATTAAAGATGTTTTGTGTTGATGTAAAACAATCCAACTTTATTACCTGAGATCCTGCAATGATTAAAATGTGTATCAAAGGTATAAAAGGCTTTTTTTTTTCTTTCCTTCTAAACACCTGAATTGGTTAAGCAATGTTTCTGTGCTTTAATTAGACAGTAGAAATCTATGAGACTGCCTTCATTTGGCTTTCAGCTGTTTACTTTATGTCAGTAAAATCTATACACTTTAAAGGAGATCTCAACTATAATTAAAAGTGTTATTGAACTAAACACAATTACCAATGTTTATCTCATTATGTAATGCTGCTGGCACAAAAAACGGAATTCAAACTTATTGTGTTTTTGGCATTGTTGTTTTGCAACATTTAAAAAAATGCCTATAATTCAATCAGGTAACGACAATTACTGCTCTCAAGCCTTGTGAAAGCTCTGAAGTCCTGAAGTTCCTATGTTTTGGCTAAACTCTACCTATTAAAGCATATTGAACTCTAAAAAGCACAGAACTGTGAAACTGAAGTCATTGGTATTTTTCCCCAGTACATCTTCCACTGGAATCTGGCTCATTGTGTTTTTGCTTATTTGTGCCAAAAGAGAAAAATGGGTTATTTTCTGGCTTCTAGACATGCTCCCCTGAATTTTGTAATGTATTACAGTATATATAATACTGTATGATGGATGAAGTTCTTTCATGTTGCAGATACTCATTACTTAAATACCATATTGTGTGATAAAAATCAGCAAGTGAAGGGATTGTGTGCCTTTGTGAGATTTTCCTCTTTGCCCTTTTACTTAGAATGCCAAGAATTATAATAGGTAATAAATATAGCTAAAATATATGGAGATAAAGTGTTAATCCAAATAGACAATGCTTGATTTTCAAACAGGGCAATTGTCTTTTCAATCTCAAGTGATTGAAAGGGCAGAAACCCAATAACAGATATCCAACCACATTGTTCCCTCTCCATGGCATTACAACCCCTGTGAAAACCAGGCCTTACAGTGGTTCACTACAAGACCCTCATAAGACGTATTTCCCAGGCAACAGCACTATCGTACAGCTGGGCCAGATTATGCCAGTGGTGGACCAAAAACATTACCCACAAGCAAGGCATACCCAGGCACACAGCCGCCTTTCTGCCACGCTACCTGGCCGGGGAACCGAATGCAATTGCGTTCAAGTAAGCTGGGAGAACTTGGGTCAGATCTGAGACTTGCAGGCTTGAGCTGTACTTCCTGGAAATCCCTTATGACACTGCTGTTCAAATGACAGTCCAGTACAAATACCGACAACTAGTGAATTCTGTCTGGACTTGAGAAGGTCACAGACAAATTATGTCTCCTGTATAGAACTACAGGAGACATACATAATTATTCCTGTCTCTCTGGGAGGTCCTTTTTTTTTTTGGTCCCCATGGTTGTCAGTGCTGAAGATATTACGTAACTCTTTGCTGTCCTAACAGAACTAAAAGGTGGTTTCTACTGAATGGCCCATATGAAAAAAAACAACTTGCTCATCTATTTGTTCAGGGAGTGATAAGGATATCACAATTCTCTTTTTATGAAACAAATATCTTTAGATACCCATTATATAAAAAGTAGTTGCAACAATTCTGAAGTCAGTCAGCTGCAGCAAAGTAGATTTACTTCATTTTATTGAATGAATAGCTGAGCTCAAAATACTGCAAGCTCTGGAAAGATGAACACTGATGGGAAAATGATGGGAAAGAAGAAATGGCCTTTTGAGCACTGGCAGTCATCTGCATTTCAGAAAGGTCCCTCACTAGTTACTAACATACTCAAAAACAAGCAAATATCTCTTCACTGCGTTAACAGTCACATTAGGTTTCATGGACAAACCATTGCATGACATAACTCTTAAGAGAGGAACTGTCCTCAGCTCATAACCAGTAACCTCAAATTAGAGCAGATGTGAGACAGACAGGTCAGTCTACTTCTATGACTAATATATCCCCAAAGCTGTGCTCACATGGGGTTCCTTATTAAAGGTTCCTGCTAACGTGCGTCAGCTGGCTGTCTTAATTGTCATATATTGTGTTGGACAAAGACTGTGTGGTGGACAAAGACTGTGAGGCTGAAATGCACTGGAAGTGCCTGCATCATTTCTCTCTGGTATCTTCTCATTTTCTTTATGCTCACACAATACAACAGTCCTGAAAATGAGGAAGAAATAAATCTGCAGCTTGTAGTGAGGGCCAGCCCTGAAAGTCAGATCTGAGCCAGGGGACTCTGTAAGAAGCTGCCATTATCTCACTCCTTGTGTTTGCATGCTGCATTATCCTCATCCAAGCTGAATTTGAAGTGATTTCAGTAACTTCTGAAGACATGAATATTGAGTCTATCTGTTAGGCAATGCTCATTGAACCCTTCTGCATAGGCACTCTGAGAAATTATAGAAAGCGTGTAATGCGAGGGAATGACTGTACTTTTCTTATTCAATCACACATTAATCACATAAAGTTGCAGGTGGATTCTTACTATCTTTTTTAAATCCCACTCAGATACACTACTGTTCAGCTAGTGAAGGCTGTGCTTTGTCTGGGACTCACTGTGTTGCCTATTAGTCCTGGGATTGCCATTTGTTGTTTATGAAATATGCCATTATTGTCACATTCCGGGATCTCAGAGGTTTTTCATAAAGCAGTCACTACCTCCTTGTGAAAATCGTCCCTAAAAAAAAAGAAATTATTCAAAAAGTTTAGAATGGTACTTCTCTTTGGGAAAAAGTACCCATATTTGAAAAAAAAATGGGGAAAAATCCCATTTTTGGAAAACGGAATTTTAATAGATTTTTTACGTGCAACAAAAATGTCATTTTAAAAGGAGAATTATTTCGCAAACAAATCATAACTAACTAGAGCTTAGAAAGTTAACAGTAACAATTCAGAAAAGATTTCTTTTGAAATTCAATAGAGGAAATCTTTAAAATGTCAGGAGAAAGCAAATGTGAACCATTTGAAATGTGTTTAAGACAGCTCAACTCTTCCTACCAGTTAAAGCACTTCATTTTGATATGGTTGGATGCATCAAACTCTGTAAGTTTTATTTTCTGACAATTGTAATGTTTCCTATAAATACTCTCAGAAGTTTAACCAAGGATGCCGAAAATAACTTGATAAATCTCAGCACGTTGAATGAAATTGCATTTGAAACTTTACCAACAACATTTCCACAAGTTTCCTAGCCTAAGTCTCCCCTTATTTTTCTCTTTTGAGCTAAAAGTATTTCAGGAAGGGTAAAAGTTTTTACATTTAGTCTCTGGGGTTTTACTTTTTTCAAATATATACTGCAGTTTTGTCTATTCGTAGGATACCTGAAGTCGTGAAAAGAAACACTTCACTGGGAGAAGACATTGATATCCGAAAGGAAGAAAGGGTCTTCTTCGTTTTTTTAATGATTGCTTATTTCATGTTTTAGGAAATAGTAAGGAAAAAAGAAAGAGGCATCTGATTTTTTTTTTCTCTAGAAGCTCTTCCTCAATGACAGAATAAGTACAAGAGTATAATTAACAAGACAGATCTCACCTGTCATGTAGAAATACACCTTCATTATTCTATTTTTTATATTCCAAACAATTTTAACCTCTTAAAATGAAGGTACATTGTATTAATAGGCAGTTGTCTAGCTTTGAGCTAAGAAAAGGGAGCAGAGTGGCGCAGCGGAAGCGTGCTGGGCCCATAACCCAGAGGTCGATGGATCGAAACCATCCTCTGCTAAGTGTTTTATCCAGCAGGCAGGACACCTGCATGGATGAGCAAGGAACTCCTGGCAGAACTCCAACAGAAGAAGAAAGTCTACAGAATGTAGAAAAGGGGACAGGCCACTTGGGAGGATTATAAGGACATTGTCAGAGCGTGCAGGGATGCGACAAGGAAGGTTAAGGCCCATTTGGAATTAAATCTGGCAAGGGATGTCTTCAAATACATCAGTAGCAAAAGGAAGACTAGGGAAAATGTGGGCCCACTGCTGAATGGGGCGGGTGCCCTGGTCACAAAGGATACAGAGAAGGCAGAGTTATTGAATGCTGCCTTTGCTTCCGTCTTCACTGCTAAGGCCAGCCCTCAGGAATTCCAGACCTTGGAGACAAGAGAGGAAGTCTGGAGAAAGGAGGACTCTCCCTTGGTCGAGGAGGATCAGGTCAGAAATCTTTTGTCCAAACTTGACATCCATAAATCCATGGGCCCTGACGGGATGCACCCACAAGTGCTGAGGGAACTGGTGGATGTTATTGCTAGGCCACTCTCCATCATCTTGGAAAGGTCCTGGAGATCAGGAGAGGTGCCTGAGGACTGGAAGAAAGCCAATGTCACCCCAGTCTTCCAAAAGGGCAAGAAGGAGGAGCCAGGAAACTCCAGGCCTGTCAGCCTCCCTTCCATCCCTGGAAAGGTGATGGAACAGCTCCTCCTGGAGGTCATCACTAAGCATGTGGAGGACAAGAAGGTGATCAGGAGTAGTCCGCATGGAGTCACCAAAGGGAAATCGTGCCTGACCGATCTGATAGCCTCCTGTGACGGAGTGACTGGCTGGGTAGATGAGGGGAGAGCAGTGGATATTGTCTCCCTGGACTTCAGCAAGGCTTTGGACACTGTCTCCCATCACATCCTCCTAGGGAAACTCAGGAAGTGTGGGCTAGACGAGTGGACAGTGAGGGGGATTGAGAACTGGCTGGATGGCTGAGCTCAGAGGGTTGTGGTGAATGGCGCAGAGTCTAGTTGGAGGCCTGTGGCTAGTGGTGTCCTCCAGGGGTCAGTCCTGGGTCCAGTCTTGTTCAATGTATTCGTCAATGACCTGGAGGAAGGGACAGAGTGCACCCTCAGCAAGTGTGCTGATGATACTAAACTGGGGGGAGTGGCTGACACACCAGAAGACTGTGCTGCCATTCAGAGGGACCTGGGCAGGCTGGAGAGCTGGGCGGAAAGGAACCTCCTGAAGTTCCACAAAGGCAAGGGCAGGGTCCTGCACCTAGGGAGGAAGAACCCCATGCAGCAGTACAGGCTGGGGGTTGACCTGCTGGAAAGTAGCTCTGCCGAGAAGCACCTGGGAGTGCTGGTGGACAACAAGTTAACCATGAGGCAGCAGTGTGCCCTTGTGGCCAAGAAGGCCAATGGTCTCCTGGGGTGCACTAGGAAGAGTGTTGCCAGCAGGTGGAGGGAGGTGATCCTGCCCCTCTCCTCAGCCCTGGGGAGGCCTCACCTGGAGTCCTGTGTCCAGTTCTGGGCTCCCCAGGACAAGAGAGACATGGCACTCCTGGAGAGAGTCGGGCGGAGGGCTACAAAGATGACGAGGGGACTGGAGCATCTCTCCTCTGAAGAAAGACTGCAAGAGCTGGGCCTGTTCAGCCTGGAGAAGAGAAGACTGAGAGGCGATCTCATAAACATGTACAAGTATCTGAAGGGGAGTTGTCAAGAGGATGAGGCCAGTCTCTTCTCCGTGGTGCCCAGCAACAGGACAAGAGGCAACGGGCAGAAACTGAACCACAGGCAGTTCCATCTGAACATGAGGAAAAACTTCTTGACTGTGAGGGTGACAGAGCATTGGAACAGGTTGCCCAGAGAGGTAGTGGTGTCTCCTTCCCTGGAGATATTCAAAACCCGTCTGGATGTGATCCTGGGCAATATGCTTTAGAGGACCCTGCTTGAGGAAGGGAGTTGGACTAGATGATCTCCAGAGGTCCCTTCCAACCTAAATGATTCTGTGATTCTGTGAAAAGGAATGGGCGTAAGGGCTCTATATCAGGTTACTCAGCAATAAAACTCACAATTCAGTACTACATTTCAAAGGAGAAAGAGGTGGTTTTCTGTTTTGTCTTTGGGAAATTTATTATATTTTAAAATAAAGGGCTTGGGTTTGATAATATTGTTCAGAGGTGGCTTTTCATAACTTTTTCTTTCCATCTCTATCACAGCTTATCACATTTAAATGTGTTTCACTGTGTTGCTTTTCATCTCTCACTTTTCTTTCTGTCTGCTCTGTTAATCCAAGATGAAGATTCTTTCTAAGCCTGCTGAGGGACTGTGAATTCATTGTACTAATTGATGCATTGATTAAAAACTTCTTGCTGGAAAATGAAGGCTCATTTAAGGTATGCTGTACAATTTGGGGCCTTTTGGGGCCTGAAAGTCTCATTAAAAGGGAACTGTACTAGCTATACCTTATTGAGGGAGAAGTGTCATAAGATGAGGAGAAAAAAATCAACTTTTACAATAAATTGAGGGACTTGAAGACACATTATATAATCATGCATCCATAGATCTGACAATTTTAAGAGATAAGATTGAAAAATTACATTAATTAATAGTTGAAGGTTTTAAAATACACTTAAACAATGCTGCACGAATTTCATGTGCAAGCAATGTCTGCCACTTACGTTAGATTTTGTGAATCTTTCACCTTTCCTCTTTTTTTCCTACCCTCACTTGCCCACAGTGTATTGTTACTATGTCATTTTTCCATTGCCCTCAAAAAGTGAGGCTTTCTGTTCCCATTTCTTTGGCTGGCATCAGCCGGAAGCAATCCGAGATTTTACTTATTCGGCTGACAGGACAGCTACTCAAGGGTGTTCATATGCAGATGCCGTGGAGATATCACTGAGGGGGAGAAAAGAAAGCAATAAATAAAAGCAATGAAAACAACTAGCGATTTTAAACTGTTTTACTTTCCAAATGAAGAAAACTTCATTTACAATTAAGATTATAAAGGTCATTGTAATAACATCGCCCACAAAATCTTAGCACTAACTGCAAATTAGGCTCAGAATTCCTGATTTAAAGCATCTGGACCAAATTATTCTGTTTATTATTTTTCCTGGGCAGAATTCCTATGTCACCGCAATGAGAAACAGAAATCTTTGCACAAAAAGATAGAACAGATGTGTCTTTGAGGGTGGTGGGAAATCATTTAAAAGGACTATACTGGAGGGGATTCCCTTGCTCTGGTCTCAGCCAGAGTTTTGCATCATCTTAAAAGAATGACTGCAGCAAGATGGCTGGGGGAAGGGGGTAGGTGACTTTTCCTTCTCCCTTGGAGTTTGAGGGCACCAGTAGTGTTTGTGGGGTCACGGCTTAAGAAGAAACTGAAGCCTGACAGCATGTCATGGCATGGAAACAATGGCTATTTGACAGAGGCAGACGAGAGAGAGCCTGTGGCTCACAGCATTTGTGTCCTGACAGATGCTGGCTGCTCCCTCACTCCAGTGCCTGGACGCTGCACAGTCTGGGAGGCACTGACAAAGGCAGGGCCTGGCTTCTCTGTCACCACTTAATCATGTCCTGCAAGGGCTGGATTTGGGCTAGGTAGCGTGTAGAAATGCTCTCACTGCCAGGGGAGAAAAAGCCCTGCTGTTAAGAAGAATTTCTTCCTGAATTGAGGTTGTATAGCGGGCTGGTCCTCTCCACAGTTTGCTGGCTGCTTTCAGCTCTGCCACAGAGTGACAGGAAAAAGAGAGTGTTTTTGAAATATAGGTGCTTCAAAACAAGACCACAATGTGTTTTTCAGGAACAGGACTAGTGGAAAGGCAATAAACGATTTGGAAAGAGGATATCTGGTGCTAAGGACCAGCACTGCACAGTTATAGACATAAATTAAAAACTGCAGCAAAGAGGAGAGACTACTTCACAAAATAACGTTCTGGGGAAAAGGAGTTTTTACCCCCCTACATATATATATATATACACATATACATTTCTCCTTATAATACACATACACTACAATTGTAATAATAGATAGAGTTTCAGAGTCCTCTACACATTTAAGTCCTGCTCCGTCAGATGCAGAGGAGCGGGCATATATCGTCAAACAGCGGTGGCAAGCAGGACCAGTCAGGAAGAAGAGAGCAAGGAAAAATTGCAGCCTCAAAGCAGCTGGCTGCTGGGCTATAGCCACTTCCCTAGTCAGTCTGACCTTAGAAACCAGATAAAATTCTGCCAAAAGATACAGGATGCAGTATATTTACCAGTACAGTTTTAAGTACATTTTCAGGTTATTTGCAACAGAGTGAAAACCTCTATGGCAGCGCAGAAATGAAAACCAGTATCAAGTCTGGAGGAAATAACACATCAAAAACCTAATGAGTGACCCCTCGTTGCAGAGGGTCACTGGTCTGTTCAATGTGTTGCCAATTAGTTGGGACAGTGGCCCCAACAAGAGCAAGGGGAACTTCAGGTGCACCTCCGCCTGCCCTGCCCAAAGGTGGCTGCAGTAAAGGGCAGCATTGACTCACAGCTGTGTTGTACAAGATACTCGATTGACTCGCCGGTGTTAACGAGTCAGACCTGTGGCCCAGGGGAAACCACTCACAAAATGCAGCATCAGGCTGACATTTTGCCTACTGGCTCTTTGATTATTAATGTTTTGGGATTTCATTTCCATGGGCAGTAGTACTTCAATAAGACCCAGGCCCGAGGGTTGCTCCGCTGCCTGCGCAGCGTTCGTGCAGCGTAGTGCAGCGTTGGGATGGGCAATAAGGTGCTGCCACGCGTGCTATCTCAGTGACTTAGCGTGGGACTAGCAGAGCGGGAGCAACTCAGGGCACTATTTATGCTGTACCTAGGAGATGCAAGTCCCATTGGCAGAAGAGCATGATAGAGATCTCAGTACACTGACTGACTTGCCTGGAAATTAAGCTAGGCAAATGGTTAGGCATGTGAGGGGAGAGGGAGAGGAAGGAGGAAATCTGGAAAGTGTAGAACATTGATTACAGTGGCAGAGAAAGAAATACGCGAGCAGACATAGGTACTCATACAGAAACAGATACTTAAATTTCGTATGCAGAGTGGTGACACTGACAAGGAAATCTTTTTGCCAACTGTCAAGCCCTGTTAGACAAATCAGTGGGATATCGGTGAAAGTGATGGTTGCTAGACTCGTTAGGGTAGTGTGGAGAAGAGCCCGTTGCCCTTTTCTTCCTCCCTATCCTGATACGGTCACAATATTGCACGTGATGTAAAATGGACATTCACTTTCAGTGGGGTAGCAAGATTATGGTGAACGTAGGTATAGTGCAGTTGATAGCAAGACCGGCACGTGTTTTTCGCTGGTTAAAATACATCTTATTCCAGCCAGAGTGTGTAGCAGATCCTGGTAATGGTGACATGGATGTTTTGCCTTGCTTTTAGAAGCAGAGGGAAGGGAAGCTCACTACACAAGCCAGGAAGGGTCCCAAGGCAGTACCTGTGCAACTTGAGGACCTCTGGTACATGTGCAGCTCTGCCTTCGTGGCCAAGCCACTTTGTACACGTGTCCACCTTGTACCCTGAGGTTGCAGGAGCAGGTTTACAGCTTTCCAGAGCAGTTAGTATATGGGCACCTAGGAACTGACAACATTCACCACATCTGGCCAGTGTCAAAAATCTGTGTCATTTTTTATCTCTCTTTGCAACCCAAATTAGATTCACGCTCTACAATTCAACAGAACATTTTCCGTCCACTGAATTTGAGACTTACATTCTTTTTGCATGTAGAACAGTTATATTTATTAATTAATTGTTTTGAATGATAATTCTTTGTCAAAGAGTTGCTTTACTTGCTAAAATCTTACTTTGGCTCTATTTTACAAATAAACCATATGCAAGATAACCTGTTTCAATGACCTATCAAAGAGTTCCTATAGAATGTACTTGCTCATCCTTTCTTTAAATATTTGATATTTATTGTGCCAGAAGTACAATGCACAGATATTAGTCATGTTCAGATTTTCCATTCCTTTGATAAATTTAACTCTGGTTGCAATGTTCATGAGAAATGTGCTTTTTTGTCCAGTTCTTAGAAGAAGTAGGTTTTTTTTTTTTTTAAATATCACTATATTCTACAATTATGTTGTGGTAATTTTGATCGCATGGTCTTTAACTCTTTGCAGTTTTATATGACACTAGCCAAGATCAGCTATAAAAGGATTGTGGATAAATTCTAGTTGTCTTTCCTTTCCGCTTTACCACGCATATTAAGGACACTTTCTACATAGCTTATTTTAAACTACACTTAACATGGTATCTGCATGCAGCATCTCCCTCCACATTTGTACTGTAGCCATCTTCTTTTTGCTATTACTTGTTTGTCTTACACAAGCATGGAGAATTCAGATTTTATTGCACTCAGTACTCTACAAATACAAATGATCATTCTTGCTCTCAGTTTCGAGAGAGTAGAAATAAACAGATACCAATTTTCAAGCAACTCAAACATAATGTACTAAAGCCACTCAGTGTATTACGTTATGTTTATCTGCCAAAATATCATTTTTATTTTAAATTTTACTGAAATATGACGCACTCCATCCTTCTAAGTACATTTTCTGGTATTTTTTTCTTTCTACCTTATTCTTCCTTCCTTCCCTGGTCACTTAACAGTTTCAGATTTGGGGGGAAAAGATAAGGAAAAATACAATTAATTCAGTGATTTAAAGTGTTCAGTCGTGAAGTCTTTCTAAGTCCATATGGTCAAGGGCAAGAATGGTCAAAAGAATTAGTTCTCTTCAGGAATAAATGATGATGATGGCCAGATCATAACCCTGAAATCTTCAGATGTGGCTTTCTGCTGTTCTCTCTAAGTCTGATCCAAAATTAACTTAAAAAATATACTGTGAGAGCTTGGATTGGGCCATGCATACGATATCTTGTTGTAGTAAACCTACAAATACAGTTCAGACTTTATTTCCCGCAAAATGTCACTGACCTGTTTGACATCTTCTGTTATGGTTTAGCCAGCTCTGTGTTTGTAGCTGTTATTGTAGCATTATGGAACAAACCTGAGCTTGTTCTGGGTAATTTGCAGAAGCTGCCTGTGTTTGGTTCAGCTTTGTTTTTTCTCTCTTCTCTACGTATTCAGACAAAAAAGAGCCGTGTTCCAGTTTTGATTGGGAGGAGTGCCCTGGTGGGTATAGAGCTGATACATGGCTTGCTTTTCACACGAAGATTCAGTGACCATTTTAGACCCCCAAGTTAGAATCTAAAATGCCAAAGTCGCTAGCCGTACCCTTAAGTAAGGAAGTCAGAGGAGACAGCAGGTGCCCAAGGAGGGTGAGTGACTGAGCCCAAGGAGGGCTGGCTGAGGGGATGAAGAAGCTGTCACCAGGAGAGCTGACAGCTCTCAAGGAAGTGGAAAGGTTACAGCGTTGGATGGCAAAGGGCTGATTTTGGCAGTGTGGAAGGGTATTTAGGTAGGTGTGAACATATCTACGGAAAAAACTGAAGTGGATCGTGTGGTAATACAAGCTCCTTCACACTGGTTAGACAGAATATACACGCTGATTAATAGCCGTAACATGCTAACATGTTGCAGAACTTTCACTAAAACCTGAGGTTTAAGAAAAGGTAGGTAAATGCAATTAATTCCACTCACGATTCTTATTATGTTTGAATAACTTTTCAATCCGTTTTAGAGAAGTGAACTTGGGCTTTTTAACTCTGAAGAGGTTAATCCTGTATTGGGGTGGAAATAATTGAAATTCTTTTTTAGGCCAGGCAACTTCACTTTCAATACCTCTATGAAAAGTATAGTTGGCGTATAATAATGCCATCCCCAGTTAGTCTACCTCTATAAACCAGATCCCCTGAAGAACACAGGAGTAAGTTAACAAAATTAATGTATTTTTTTTCTATACAGCTTGATTATATTTGCCTTCTTGCTTTTCAAACTTTATTGTAAATGGATTCATATTTGCAAACTTTTCTCGAAGACTAGGGTTTGAGAGGGATTGAATATTTGCTTTATTTTAAAAATAAGTTCTTCTTCGGAGTACTATGTGTTAAATTTCATAATCTGCTATCTAAGCTGATCTAGGGGATACCTTTGCTATTTTCAATATGAAATCAGCTTCTTAATGTAGGCAGATTTTTTTGTTGTTGTTCATATTGCAGTAGTCCCCCAAAATGTGATAGGTATTGTACAGCCAGAAAAAGGAACAATTCCTGAACTGAAAATCTTATTGATTGGCTCATTTTCTTTTCCCATTAGCATGGCAGTGGTGACATTTCTTATTAGTTGCAATGTCTGTTCCTCCCTTAGCGTATGTCTCTATAATTCCTTTGACTTTAGAGGAACTTTGCTGGCTTACATGATCTCATAAACAGGCCCACTGTTTAGCAAGTCTCATAGCTGAGCTCTCATGACGCTGTCTTTGGAGAGGCTACTGTTGTTCCTCTGCTTTTCATATCCATAATTCTTGGAGCATTACTAGGGAATTCAGCTCCATTCAGAAGATGGCAAATGGTGGTTATCCACACAAGCTGCGCACCTGTTAGTTCTCCTGAATAGTTCAACTCATTGCTAGCAGTGCCAGGGCTTTTTATCCCTACTCCTGCTGATACTTGGTACTACTGTATGAATTGTTCAGGCTTAGATGTATTCAACTTCGTTCATAATCCCAAACAGAAAATCAGCATTGATATTGTAAAGATATTTTTCAGAGCATAACTTCTAGTAGCATGCTGAATTTACCCATACAAAGGAAATGAAATAAATGCACAGGGGAACTTGAAGGGCCCATGAAGGGCTCAGTGAATATTTTATGTCAAATAACTAATTAACTAAATTTAGAGTAGTCTCACTTCTCAAGACTGTTTAGTGGTACTTATTATAAAACTATGTTTGTTAATAATTAGTCACAGGTGTAACAGGATTGGATAAGTCTGTTTTCAGGTAGGAAGAAAACGTAAAATAATGCTGACGGATACTTTGCCTGTGCTAGGCTGAAAATAGATGTAGACAAGTTTAAAAGAATCAAATTTTTTTGGTCGTTTAAGTATTACGTAACAATGCAATTTAATATTTATTTAGCTCTTCTTTTTGGAATACGTACATAAATGTTATAGAAGATGTAAGTCTCCTTCGTGCCTTAACTTGACCGTTTAGGAAAGGTTTTTGGTGATCATTCTGCATTATTTTGTAAATATCTCAGCAAAGTGAAAAGTAGTTTCAAATTAAACAGTTAAGATACTTTGCCTTCTAAAAAAGTCATTTATTTCCCTGTCCTTTTCTTGGTGGCACAAGCAGCAGTTCTGGTAGTTTCGGTGGACAGCAGTATGTTATACAGGAAACACACTAGTTTAGTGTCAGTAGTCATGACTAATTATGCACAGTTATTACACAGCTAAACAATTTATAGATACCTTTTCTTTTAGTATTTGAATCACAATCTGTAAAGACTTCAGACTGCACTTGTACATGCATCTCACTTTCATTACAATCACAGAATCACAGAATCACAGAACGGTTGAGGTTGGAAGGGACCTCTGGAGACCATCTGGTCCAACCCTCCTGCTCAAACAGGGTCACCTAAAGCAGGTTGGCCAGCTTTGGGTTCAGATAGGTTTTGAACATCTCCAAGGGTGGAGACTCCACATCCTCTCTGGGCAACCTGTTCCAGTGCTCAGTCACCCTCAAGTCCCTCCTGACCGCCTGCAGTATTTAAATTAACATCTTATATTAAAAGTAATATAGTTCCTTCTTTTCTCCAGGAATATAACTTTAATTTGAAATTCTTCAACATATACAGAAAAAGTCTGGTGATTCAAGAAAAGGAATCCATGTCTCACAGACAGGTAAAATACCTACTAAATAAAACACTGATTACCGCATAAACGAAAATGCTACATGTGCTTTTATTTCCTATATACTTCATTTCTGGCCATTTCTTGCTTCCAAAAACTCAAGAACAACTGAGAAATGAACCTTGACCCCATGGTATGAGTAGACCAAACCATACCAATTGAACTTTACAAAATTATTTTCAAAAAGGAATCCTGCACTGTTCTCGATCCTTGTCACTAATCCGAAGACACTTTTATTTTTACTTCAGGATCCTGCTTTTGAAAATGGAGCGAAGCAGGTCACTATGGAGATAATCACAAAACTCTCTTTTTTCCCTCTCTCTACTGCTCTGTACACATTACATCTTAAAGCCGCAACTAAATGCAATGGGTCAAATTCTTCTTCTTGCTTTTGCAATTTAAAGCAAAACTTACAATGAGACTAATATTTCACTTAATGAGTCCCAATGAAACGATCAAGCGACCAAATAAAAGTACTTCTGCTAAGCATATGACAGCTCACAGCCCTGAAAGAAAGCATTAATTCTACCTTTTCCCTTGCACGATTATCAAACAGTTCTCCTTATATTTTTTTCTGACCTTGATGCAAAACTGATTTAACTAAATAAACAGTTAAAGCTGACTTTGGAAAAGATGCTGAATGCACCCATAGTGTATGTAGGGCAAGAGTCTGTGCTTGTGGTGTTCTCTCTGTATGTCGGACCTCCTCCTGCTTGCAGGTTCTTGCAGATTGCTGAGACCCAAGTCACTCTCCTGAGCCAGTGAAATTACGTCTGTATAAATTACTGTGAAGGAGCTCAGTCAGGCACACCATGTATGGAGCACTACAAATCTCTGGGTAGTCTTTCCAAAATCAAACCAGTGCTGCCGGGTTATGAGGGGGCGAGCAACGAGACTGATTGAAAGGCTGAAGCAATTTTACTGTAGTAGGTTAAAACAAGACAAAGAAGAAGAATGAAAAGAGGTGAGAAATACAGGCAGGATTGCTATTTGCTTTCCAATATCAAAATGAGCTTCTGTGTGCCAAAAATTCTCAGGAATATCTTAGGAAAATAAAACTACATCCTTTTATCCAATAATTTATATGCTCTTTTGATTGGATGTCTTTGGGGTATCAAATTAAACCATACAAATCTGAAAATAAAGGGAGAGGGACAAAATTAAAGATAAATAGTTATGAAAGAGATGCATTTTGTTATTAAGTGTCAATTAATGATATGTAGAAACTGCTCATTTGATTTAAAAAATGGATTTGTTATGCAAATCCTAATATGCAAGTTGAGAACGAATGTAAGACATTTCCTGCTAGGAGATGTGGTAAGCTGAACCTCAGGAACTTATTTAAATATTAAATAATGTGTCATTAGACAATTTTTTTTTTAATAAATGAACATATTTTGGTCTAATTGGATATATTTTCACATAGAATTTTACTACTGTCGGTTTGAAATTCAGCTTTTGAAAAAGCCACTAGCTAGTGGGTCTCAGAGATCTTTTAACAAGTTATTCTGAGGATTCCCCAGCCTTTGGTATACAAGTTGCCATTTCTTTTGAAGTTCTGATTCTTTACAAATAATTATGAACTAGCTTGAAACTGTGGTTGTTATAAATTAATGCAGTGAAGTTTGCATTATGAAATGTGTTCCAAATTAGGTAAAATCCTTTGAATTTATAGAGAAAAATAGCCTCATCAGCTTAAAAATATTATATGTCAGAAATCGATCATTGCTACAGAAGTTGCATAGGAGAAATTCTACCATGAGCTGCCCTTTCTCTTAGATTATGCTGCACTAACCATTTTCTTTATTAAAAATTATGGGACGGGGAGAATGGACCTGAGTATTCCATGGAATAAGGAAAGAAAAATGAAACTTCTGTTAGCTGTGTCAGTGAGTGATTTCATTTGTGCTTTTTTTAAAAATAAAAATGACATGATGTAACCCTTTGTGGCAGACTTAAAGGCTTTTTTATGATCACTTTATGTGATGTTGATCCAGTATGATTCCTAAAGTCATTTACAGTTGAAGAATTGCCAATGAGAAGATATCCCTAGTATCTGAATCCAGGCACAATTTGCTGTTGGCTGACTGTTAGTAAATCCTATTTCTCAGCCTTTTTATATCAATTAAAAATTGAGATGCTGATCTCAAGCAAGGCCTCATATTGGTCAAAAGGCTTTGGAAGGGAAGTGAACAGAAAAAACCTCGTTCTTTAAGGTCTTCAGCAATAAGAGCCCGAAGAAAAAGGTGGGGAGAAAGCTGGGAGCATAAATTTTTTAACCAATTGTCCTTATTTCAGCTGAACAGTAGCAAGACAAGATTTTCAGTAAACATGAGGGTTTTGAAATCTGTACTTTTTTAAAGCTTTTTAACTTCATCCTTATAGCTGCCAATTTTTTCCTCATTTTAAACGTAATTTTTTCCAAATGAATAATAAACAAATGGCCTGATAAATTAGATTCATATTTTCAATGCCTTTTTTTTTTGACATGGGGAATATAACTACATTTCCAAGAGGATTCCTGTGTCAAAAGCACTAGTCTTGTCCATGCCAAAGGCAGAGGTAAACAACATGCAGTGGAATAATCATAGTTTGTTAAAATCATATCTTTAATAGTTCTAAAGAATTTATTCAGCATAATGATGGCCCAAGGATGTACTTGAACACCGTGGCGTGGAAGTGACAGATTTGCTGCCCTATTTAAGGGAAAGGTGCAGAAGGAGCTGTGTTAGCACTCATCTGGCGCTGCAAGTAGTCCCCTTCCCTTTTGGGTCACCTGTGATAGGAGGCAGCTGAGAAAGCACATGCAGCGTGTTGGAGACCACTTGCAGCAAGTACAATATCCTGTGGTCTGCCACCCGCAAAAAACAAGCTTTTTTCAAAGCTGCAGACAGGGTGGAGATATGCTAGGGCAGTTCCTAGCAAGGAGAGACAGATTTGTCATGTGATGGCATTATTGGACAATGATATTCCTGGAGTGGGAGGAAGAAGTAGGTTGGACAGGGAAAGTGTAAATGATTGATATTCACTAGAATATAAATAAAAGTATCTTTCAAAATAACATGTAGTCATCTCACAAAACAGGCCCTCCAAGCTGTTAGGGCTGGGAGCCGTACCACGTTAAAGGTAAAGACTATTGATCAATTTATTTATTTATTTTACTTTGAACTCCTGGATACTGATTCAGGGCCTCAAAGTACGACTTCTTTAAGGTTCAGATAAAATATATAGAGATTAATATTATTATCATCCTCAACAGTTGCACAAGGTAGGGTTTATTACTAATTGCCCATTAGTCCTGCGATCTCTGACCCACAGTCAGAGGTCTTATATGGTGCAAAAGCAACATGTTGTTTAAAAGCCTCAGACAGAGTCTTCTGTTGGGTTTTTCTGACTGGTTTCTGTGGTTAAAAAAAAAGGCCTCATGTTCATCCTCATATCGTGAAAGCTCTGATAGCAAATAGGCTGTTTTACAGAACATTTTATCTTCATTGCTACAACTCTTCAAAAATCCAGAGTGGGAATCTTTGATTTGCTGCAATCATTCAGAAACTTAATTTTTACTTCTCTCACTTACCTGAAGGAATTCATGATGTATCTTTAAATTGACCTTTGTAGTTTCCTACCAAGAAACGGACTGCATTCGTTAATGGAATTGCTGTCCTCAGAGACTCTAAATTGATATTTTACGTGTATCTTATGAGCAGATTGAAAGAATAAATCTCCTCTTACCCCTCTCTTGTCAAAGGTCGTCCTAGGAGGAATAAAAGAATGGCACGAAATGACCTTATTGATATTAGTTGACTGTATAGGATATAGACTGGAGAAAGAAATCTGTTCCTGAACATGAACTGTGTAATGCATAAAATTCAGTGCAATATTAATTAACCACATATCAAGGTGTGGAATCAAGTCACTCAGCCTTATATCATTCTAGGAGGGTGTAAATGAATGAGAAGTTCCTCTAGGTTCTAGTTAAAGATCTCATTCAAAATAATTTTGCTCAAATGTGATAATGACATCTTTGACGGAAAGTTTCCTCCCCTTCAAAACTACAGATAAATATATATATATATATACATATTACACATTACTGAATTTTGTAATAACCAGGTGGCCTAGAAATGCGATTTTTGTGTGTAACATACAATATCACTTTTTCTGTATACCCTTTTATTATTAAAGTTATTATATGCTATCAAGATAAAGGAGCTGCATTTCAATAAATATCAGCTTGCTGTTTTGAAGTAGCAAGGTCTTGCTATGATTTTTCCTTTTTGAAGCTCCGCTGACATTTATTACCCAGGTGAAATGATTTATTTTAAAAATACTTTCAACAAATAGTTAGCCCTGTCCCTAGTATAAATATTTGGATTTTTACCAGAATTTAGGCCTTTAGTGGAGGTTATCTGGGTGAAAATAGTCTGTGGAAATTCTGGAAGATATCCTACCCTCTCAGACCAGTTTTGTGGCACGTGCAAGTTTGATCAAAATGCATACTAGGGTACAGCTTTTTTTGCATTCCCTGAAAATCTTCCTGTCCCGGAAGTGTTCTTGCTCTGCATAGCAAATTCCGCAGACTAAATCAACCCTTGAAAAAATACCTGAGAATCTTCACTTTTCAGGACAGTTTCCATAAGTTCTAAATTAATGGTCTTATTTCACTATCACCACCACTACTTTTTTTTTTTTTTGAGCCAAAATGCCTTAGTTAATGATAATTATGAAAGAAAGTCTTTATAAATGAGTATCCCTTGTATAACCTAGACTGCATCTTTTAAAATGATTAGTTGTTTTGAGTTTTAATTTTGAAACCCCTTACCTGAGACGTATCTGTGATTTTTGATATTGAAAAATAATATCAAAAAAAAAATCTGAGTGTCTACCACCTAAAAACCAGGCCTGTTTATAAAAATTCAGCTTACATACCAAAGAACCAGTACATTCAAGCATAGGAGCTACATTTGACAATTCCAAACCTGTCAATTGTGAAAGCATTCTCCTCTACCCATTACATTCATGCCCTACAGAAATCCTGCTCTTTACCTGCTAGGTGAGAAACAATCATGGGTGAGAACAAAAAAGATGACTGTCACATAGCCTGGCATAAAGCTATCCTTGCCAGACACTACGAATGCAGTATGCAAATTTTACTGTGTGCCAACTGAAGAAAAGTCGTTAATGCTGTAATGTTTTCCAGCTAAGTAATCAGACCATGATAGAAGTGAAGTGAACATGCTGATGCCTGAATGTGGAAATTAGGATCGGTGGCCTCTAGGCAACTGGAAAGCTTCCAGAGTGTGTGCCTGGTGTTCCGCTTTTTGTCAAATAGACTAGAACATCTAACATTTAGCTGCATCACATCACTAGCTGTGTGTGTGTGTGTCTCTCTTTTTCTCTCTCTCCCTTTTTCTTTCTCATTCTTTTTCCTTAGGAGCATTGAAGGCATTCACAGTTTATATATGAAAATTACATGACATGCCTGTGATTAGGAATGGGAGGACTAGAAATTGTTGCAGGGATTCGAGCATAAGGAACATACAAATAATTGGGTAACCTAGTACAAGAAAGTAACGTTAAGATGTTTAATTCCCACTTACAGCTGCCCTTAATTTCTTTTTCCCACAGTGGGGGAGTTATGTAGAACAGTGGGGAGCAAAAGTAAAGAATTATAGGAAAAGAATCTTAAAATAGATACTATGACAGAGATTTACATTGCCTGGCTTTAGGTCAGATGGGTGCCGTATTGCCTTTGTGATCAAAGGGAGGAGGGAGAGGGGGAGAGTTCTTCCTCCTGAGGGAAAAGGGCACCTCAGTCAGGCTTCTGCTCTGACCTATTTTCTTCCATTTTGCCTTTCCTCTGACTGCCCAGAGAGCCTCCCGAGCGGGACTTGCTGTCTGATTCGGGTGCTTAAAGTGGTGTCTGAAGCTGCACAAGGCAAATACTACTTCACCAGGAAACCAACAAGAAAAGATGTAAGAAGAATGAAAGGTTAGGTCCATGTGTCCTAGGATTAAAACGTACATTTGGTACATTTTATCATTTTTGGTCTATATAGCATTCTTTCTGTTAAGATTAATTTTACACTTACTGCCACAATAGAAGGTGAAAATCAACCCCTAGAGCATAATATATTAAGTTAATATGATTACTATCTTTTTCCTAGTAACTCTCCACTGTGGATGAATAGCTTTTAGCAGCAAAAATAATTGCTATGCTTTTCTTGTTCTGTTTCATTGCTAACTAGGCAAAGATAACACTACTGGAGTCATTGCCAAATGTCTCGGTGAACAGGAGTACAATGTTATGAAGTGGGGTTGTATCCTAAGGACTCTTAATTGTGTGAATGTTTGATAATGATATTAGCTTGTAGAGTGCTATATCTTTGTTCCCTGAGGACAGTATCTTAATGCAAAGAGACAGTGCAATCAGCAGTTCATACATAAGAAAGATTGCTTTTTGATGGTCACTCATGCAATATGGCACCAGGGAAAAGAAAGCTGGAGAAGTGAAGAATCAGATATATTTATATTACGTGGGTTCACCCACAAAGGAGCAGGTTTTGAATCATGCAGATTCCTGCAGAAAGCTACAGGAGCTTCACCATTCATCAGCGTTAGTATAGAGGTTCCTTTCAAGAATTTTTCAGACATCTCCCTGGATGTGAAAGACAACATGTTAGGATCAGAAAAAAAAGTAACAATGAGTGAGAAGGTAGGGGAATAAGAAATTATTTTCTTTCCTTTGCACAAATTATTCAGAACCTCCTGGTTTCTGTATTATAAAACTTATTGACTCTTTTGTCTGTGGAGCGTGTTGAGGAAGTATAACATATAGTCACGAGGGCACAAAAAAAAAAAAGGAAAAAAATGGAAAAAAACAGATTAAATGGAAGGAGACCCAACAGTTCATTATTGATTATTTCTCTAGCAATCTAAGTCAGCTCTCAAATGATCAGGAATGAAATAGGTGCTGCTGATATTTTTCCAAAGTAGTCACTGTTGCACGTGATTGCACGACAGGTACAACTTAGAGCAGAACCACGTACTTTAACATGTTAGTGTTGCTAACAGCTGTTATCAGAGGAAGAGCTCCTCAAAACAAGAACTCTCCCAAGTGTTATCAGGAGTACATTCAGTCTATGGAATAGTTGTTATCAATCCCTATTTAAAGCATTAAGCATTGCCTGTTAAAACATCACAAAAATAAGTTTTTGAAGCTCTTCAGTTCTAGCTGTTTGAATTTTTGTCTTCGGCTTTCTTTTGGCTTTCTGCGCAGGGCTTACTTTCCTCAGAACAAAAGAATATATAGTTTGCTTACTGTAAGACAGGAGAAACAAATTGTTTTATTCCTATAAGACTTAAGGCCAAGCTTTCAAAAAACCAGCATTTTCATTGGATTTGAATTAGTTTAACTTTTTTTTTTTGGTAACATTAGGATATGAAGCAATAAGCTTTATTTCTATCTTAGATGCACTGAGGTTATAGAGTAATTACCGCTCACATCAGTCACCAGTGGCCATTTGCTTACATCAGTCATTTATTTCCATTTGCAAATTGATAAAATGCAAACACAGTGCACATCTACATACAGAGGCTGAGTTGGTGACCTTTCAGCAGCCTGGCCTCTAATGTCTTTCGAAGTTTGTTTTACTGCAATAAAATTGGAATTCCTTTGTTTAGCACTGATGGTAGCAATAAGGCCATGATCCAAAGTATATGGGATTCATCAGTAACAGAGGTATGAGACTCTACATATAGACTCACTAGTCATCTATTTCCTTGTGTTTTTTTCCCAAACTTCGACTAGAGAAAAAAGGGAAATGAGGTAAAAGAAAATAGAGTTCTGCATCTATGTATTTATACGCATGTACATTTATGTAACTATATCTGTAAAAATAAGAGCTCCTCAAAACAAGGGTAATCAATATATATCTTATTTGCCAGTCCCACCAAAATGACCCAGCAAGCCAGTTATTTGGAATCCCGCACAAATTACCATTTCATTAATCCTAAACAGTAGCACCTGTCACTTAGGCTGTCTCTAGTCCCCAGTCCTTAACTCAGCCTGACAAATGACACTTGCCCAAGCTTGGAACAATTTCCCCACAGAAGAGCACAGCTTGGTTCGTCTGTGATAACCATCAAGTTGTGGGGTGCGTTCTCCTCCCTACGAAGCAGTTTAGGAGTCAGTTACACGTTCGTAGCTCATGGTCAAGAAGAAATAAGATCTTGCTCACTTCTGCTGTCATCTCTATGTGGTCTTCAGTTTAAGCCAGCCATCATGTCTCCCTCGTAGATAGGGTTGAGGAGTCAGTTCTCTTGGCCGGGCTTCCACAGGTCTAGGATAGCCTTTATTCACAGACGCTGATAACTTTTGTAGAGAACATTGAGAAAGGATCTATTAAAAGCTCTACCCCATGTTTCCTGTGTTGAAAGTTTGTCTGTTAGATCAAAGTAAAGTACTAAAATTTAGATTCCATATCAGGTATTACTGTTAACTCTAACCCAATAACTATTTCACATGCCTTTTCATATGTAAGTAAAGTTGTTCAGCATCATAAATGAATTTCAAGTGTGGACAATTTTGAATCGAAACAAGGGTGTTTAGATGTGAGCATATTAGAAACGTGCAAATGAGGATGACTAAACTTGTCTCAGGGTGGGAGTGGGGGGAATATGATTTATTTTTCTCTCTTCACCATCAGAAGACTTCCCTTTTTAGGCTTACAATAAATACCAATAATCTATAGATGAATACAAACCATGATTCTTAGTCCCAGCTCCACTGGAAAGGTTATGCCTGTAAATATCTTATTGTAGGAGACTCTTTTCTTCAAAAAACAAGAATTAAACTCCCAAGTTGTGACTATAAAAAATGGCATTTTCTATTTAATTGAGCTATTCATATATGCATATTCTGTTGTATTCCTTTAGCAGCGCATATATGTTTACCAGCAGTATATATGTTTACCATTTTCATTATCTTTTAGTACTTCAGAACAGTGGGAGAGTAACCTATCCTCTTTTCCAGCTCATGCGTTGCCATCACTTGTTGATTTAAATCCTTTACTGTTGGTGTGTTGAACTAGCTAGCAGTAACCCACTTTGTATTAAAATTCTAGGTTCGGATTTTGGAACTGGCATTTATTTATTTTTCAGGTATAAACAAAGCATAAGGTCAGGACTTGACATTACTGAAGCGCAATCAGCACATAACCCTGCATTAACATTTTAATCAACATTTTAATGGGAAAAACAATAATTTAAACACACTTCATTTTCTATACAGCTCAGTAGCGTCCATTGATTGCAATACCTTTGTACAAAAACCTATTTCTCCAACTTCAGATAAGATCTGTTTTAGAAAAAGTTTTTCTTTCTGCCCGCTTTCCTTCTGCCTCTTTATTTTAGTCATTATCAGCAAAACATGAAATCAGACCAATTTCTACTCACTTCGACATCTCTGTGATGAACTTTTTTGATTGACATTGTTCATATCAACCTTCCAGCTAATATATTTGTGAAATATATATTTCTTTCATCTTTCTAAAGGGCTTATGATCTTCTAGAGGGAGAAAGTCAGTATTAAATTCTGGTTTAATGGTTCAGTTGCTCTATCCATGACAAATGCCAGAAATTTGTTTCATTTAATGCAGAACTCTCATATATGTACAAGATGTTTCTGAATAACAGAGGGAATAAAAACAATCCTTTATGTTTATGGTGGTCATGAAGTTTTGAAAAAGTAAACTTCTTACTTCTTATATATGGATAAACCCACAAAGACTCTTTTAATGTTTAGTCAGGAGCATACAAGAATCAACACTACCAAAATATGAAAATACGCTACACTTTTCTTTCAACTCTATAAGCCTTCCAACTCTACATGTTATTGACTGTCTTCAAAGCCTTCCTATTTTGATCTTCACATCTCTTCAGACAACATCAATACATAACAATATTCACAAGCCTCTGAGAGTTCTTTCTGTACGCACTGGGAACTGCAAAGTATAACTTTTATATTGCATATTTTTAATAAGGTTTCTGTCTGAAAGCGTTATGCCTAACTATTTGCATCTTCAAACACAAACATAGGTCAATTTGATTTCTTTTAGATATGGTTTATAATCCAATACATAAATACAGTTGTAAGGTAATTTATTTCCCCTGACACATACTTCATTAGGGTAGATCTTGTAGTATTCAGCTTCTGATTGCTTAGAAATGTTTATGTTCTGTGAATTGATCTTTACACTGTGAAAATTAATTGTGTAAGGAAGTCTCAGAATAAACTAATTTTATTTGTTAGGTATAAGTGAATATATTTACTAGATGACAAAACGACAGCTCGCTATTCATAGGACTTAAAGCCTATTTCCAGTTAGACCATGGGCTTAATTTAAATAAGGCTATAAGGTGGAGATTAGATGATGTAAGCTGGACCTAGTCTATAAACCAGCCTGTGTCAGCAAGAGCAATACTTGTGTATGCATTATGTGGTTGCAGGTTTAATCAGGTACATTTCCTGTACAGCTCTTGCTGGTTTGGTAATAAAAAAAATTAACAGTTTTCTAAAAAAAGTTAAAAAAAAAAGTTAAAAAAGTTTAAGAGTAAATGCCTCTTTATGCTGCTATAACTAGCTTTTCCATCAGGTGTTCAGACAGTGTGGAAGAGCTTCTATAGAGCAATAGCAGTGACAAAACCTCTCTGTGCCTACATGTCTTGTTTCCTTCCTGCACCTCCACAAGTCCTCTTTCAGCTGCCAGTGCACCTAGGAAATTGCCTGTGTCCAGAATGCCATCTCCTCCTGGCTGGAGGAGGTCTTTGAACAAAATATGCATCCAGCAGTTCCCAGTGTAAGGCAACTGGGTTGTTACTAGAGTTAAATACAAAGCAATTAAGATATTCTTAATGAACTGTCGGATTTCTTCCAGTTCTCATCTTTTCTCCCCTTATCCTGCCCCTGGAAGATATTGGTAGCTTGTTTTCTCTTCCCTGATATTGGTCCTGCCAAACCTCAGCCTGTCAGGCCATTTGGCCCTTATGGATGGTGGCTGGGAGAGGAGGAGCTAGGTTTGTTTAAAGACCAAAATGGAGGAGAAAAGGGAAAAGGCCTGGTGGTCTCCAGGCCCTTTGGCACTGAAGTTGTTCATGGAGATCCTAAAACTTTACCAGGCTGACATTTATTAACAATACCTTAATGCTAAGGGTTATTCTTAGTTAGTATCACTGCTTATAACCATGCAGATAAAACTGTTAGTCCATAACAGTTACATCCTGCTTCACCTGTGCTTGTTGTACAGTTAGCATGGAGAGCTACAGTTCAGAATGACCTTAGTTGCTGAGGTCAAGGTGATCAGACTGTACTGGTCTCTGATGAGGAAAGTCAGAACAGAAGTGGGCCTGTCTTCTTTCTTCCTTCATTTTCCTCATTCATGCCCAGTGTTTTTATATCACTTGCCCTACTCCTAAAAGTAGAATTTCATCCGCTCCCAGTGTTGCTTATTCATTTTGTTTTTGCTAGTTATCCTTTATGTGTGTTTAACAGGATGCCATGTGTATTTGCAGTCCCTTGTGTTCATCTTGTTCTTTGTTCTTTATCTTGCATGTTCCATTACTTAACTTACTGTGTACACGTTTCCCCATGCTGCTTGTGTGCAGCTACAAAAGTCTTTGCTTTCCCCTCTGCTGATCATATTGCTCACTTATGGAAAATGCTTATACATTATGTTTGTCTATGCCATCACAGTGTTTCTTATATACTGCTGTTGGTTACACTAGTGTATTTATATTTAGGTTCAAGGCAAGCTAGTATTAGTGATAGCCTAATTAGTGCACTTATCAATCTGTAGGTGTCACAGACCTCTGCTTTGACCACAGTGTAGCAGATAAGCACCCTTTCTTTTGCTGACCATCTGCTAGGAGGATTGCTCAGATGAGAGCTCTCAGCAGGATAGTTCACCAAGTAGTGATGGGTACTCCTTACATCCTGTGTACTGCTGCAACACAGAGGAGTCTTTCTTGCAACACAAGCATGGAAGAACCCTTAAAGAAAGAGGAAAGGAGACTTAATAATCTGTGTGAGTGGAAAGAAATGCCCTGTGACAATATCAATCCCTTAGTATAATATATATTATATTTATTTTTTTAGCCAACTCTCCACTGAGAGAGGGTTGAAAATCTGCTGTTTCAAGTGACTCCAGAATAAGGATAGAGCCTTTTGGCACAGTAGGAAAATGCAGTTTCATCTGTATCTGTTATGAATCTGCTATGCGCTGTAGCACCGTACCTTCAAACTGGCACAAAAGCCTTGACATTGCCTCAGCCACTTTACGTGCCTCTTCTGCCCAGACAACCACAGGTACCCAAGAGTATCTGCTGATGCACAAATTTGTCTGCTTCCCCACTGTGAGCTGGTAGGCAGCAGACTCTGTTCAGGCTGATGATCAGCATGTTGAGGTGAAGCACTGCAGAAACCACCCTGCTTCCCCAATGAGCCCTGTCTTATGCTTTTCTTCTACAGTCTGCCTCTTCCCCTTCTACCAGAGTGATCTGAACAGCGGGTCATAGGAACATATATGTGCTTGTGGCCTGAAGAAGTCACCAGAGCAGGATGGTGCTATTGGTGTGCCTTGCTTGTGGTAGGGTCAGAGAAGGACGGATAATCACTGAGGCTGATCTCATGAGCTGTGACTGGAAATGGAGATGTTGGCTTGGGCAGATGGACTGGTAATCCGTAATGGCTTCTCTACAGAGGCATAAGGAAACACCCTGGACAAATGAATAACCAATTTGCATGGAGACTTCCTCCTCCCCTGCTAGGTCTGGGGAGTCAGTCCTGACTGCTAGCTGAGTCCTCCCATCAAAAAACATAATCAACATGAAAGGGAAGTAGTAACACACAAGACTGGAGGACAGAATAAAGGTGTGCGGGGTCGGGGAGAAGGGGAGCACGACACCCTACAAACTGCCACACGGGGAAAGGACAAGGAGCTAGAAGGTCAGATCAGAAAAAATGTTGGTCTGGTGAGGCTGCAGGCTGGCAGTCTGAGCAGCAACAGCCAGGCACAGCTGCCAGCTGAGGGGTCCCCATAATCGGTAATGCCTTCTCTCCAGAGGCTTCTAGATAGGCATATGTGCTAGCTATGTGCTAATGCTCTTCCTTGTGGGGCAGGTCATGGCGGGGTCTCACACCACATGTCCCCAGGACCTGCGTTAGAGCAGGATTTCCTTTCTACCTTTGTCTGAAATAAAAGGGATCAGTCCTACTGCGCCAGCAGCACTTCCAGAACCAAAGGAGCACAAGGTTGGTGGAAATGAAGGGATCAGATACTCAAATTGGTTCTCATTTAAACTATATAGACAGACCTATAAGGTAAGATTTAAAAGTAGAGACAACCTTAGGCAAAGGAGATTTAAATATTTCAGTGAATGAGCTATTTAAATTTTGTCTTAGGCACAAAGCTTTTGCACTCCCTAGGCTTGCTCTAAACCCCAGAACAATGTGGATTTAAAAGAAAGCTCTAATCAGTTTTGTAGGGTCAAGGCAGTGTGTTTGGGGTTTCCTATTTGAAGCCTGTTAATTAACTGTATATGTTAAACAGAAGTTAATTCAAATACAGAAAGGTTTGCTCACTTTAAGCAATGTACCTTTTATGCTTACGTATGCAGATTCTACCCCTTTTGCCAACAGAGTTATCCCAAACAAATTGTTAATTTACAGTTGTGCGAAATGGCTGTGCGCTGGGCTGTGACTATTGAAAGACCATGCCCCTAAGGACTGACCTGCACCATGATCACAGCATAGAAAATATGACACATTACATCATTCTGAAGAGCACTCGCTTACTTTCTGCAGCTTCGGTCTCTGCTAAAGGGCAATTTTTTGAGACAATAGACTGAGTTCAGACTGCAAATGAATAGTAGCACAGTAATATCCTGACCAGTTAAAACAGACTTGATTCTTTGAAAAGGGCAATTTCGCACAAATGAAAACAGTTATGAGCAAAATCAAGTGGGAGGAAATACTGGAACTTAAAGATGTGACTGATGATTGCGAGTTGTTTAAGAATACTTTATGAAATGTCAAAACCTCCCACAATTCTGTGCTTATGAAAGACTACTTCAGTAAAATAGTTGCCTTGGTTAAAAGGGGATATGAAAATGACAATAAAAATATTTTTTTCAAAACTCCAACATATTATATAGAGCAAATGGGTAAGCAGATAGCAGATAACAGAAAATCTAGAAACTAGCAATGATTTAGGAACATTGCAGGATGGCTACACAGCCTGTGGCTTTAGACTTAAAGATGTTAAGAAGAAATGTTATAAATATATTCAGAACAATCTAGCAACAGTAAGGCCTGATACTATTTTAAAGTACTAACACTACTAACTAAGCACAATGCAAAAAAGCTAGAAATTTTAAAGAAATGTTCTAGTTTGGTATTTAGAAAGATTCAGAAAATCTAATGTTATCAGTACATATAAAAAAAGTAGAATAACTACAAGCTGATAAGGTTAATACTGAGAAGTATGGAAATGGGACATAGGTCTCTTATCCATAAAGTAACTAGACACCAGGACCACACAGTAGCTCTGGAAACTCTGATTAAGGCATCTAAGCTTTAAAGGAAAAGTGCAGGTCTGTCACCTCAGACTAGAATTCAGAAAGGCCTTAAGTCTAAATGATTAGCTGCCTAAAATTAGCTGATAGGAAATGTTTATTGCAGGATAATGTCTTAAATCCCCTGGTACACCAAGGTTTTTATGCAGCACTGAGGAAGTGCCTCAGATTTCACTAAAATGGTGCCTGTGGGGTCTTCCCCCCTTCCCCTGTTTTTCAAGACCTAGAAATGAGAATCTTTTTTTATTATATGGGGCGTGGAGAAAAGGTGACAACAGTAAGAATTAAATTTCAACATATGACCAATTCCTAGGCTATATGTGTGTTTTATGTAATGACAGTTTCATGTAAAAGTTATGGATAAGTTCTGGAAATGAGCTTGGTTTCAGGGTCCCCTCCTTTTTGGTGAATGTCTTAACCATTAAGATACTATTTTACATCATTTTTTCTCTTCTAACTGCCCTGTTGGCTTATTGTTATGTTACACAAATATCAGGGACCAATACCTTGACTCCAGTGCAATCTTTACAGTGATTTTAAAGGCACATTCCTTATGAAAGAGTGTATTTGTGGATGTGTACCCTTTCCAGCAAAGGAAGCTTTGACTAGGCCTGTACTGCTTAATAAAATAGGCTTGAAAAGGGATACCTGGCTCCCAAGGCCAAATGAAGGTGAATGGCTTGAACTCATACAGGAAAAATAGTCCTTCATCTTCCTTTCCTCCAGTGCAGAGTGGCAACATTCTTACCTTCGTGGATGTCAGTAAGCTTCGTACCTGTGTAGAACATCATGTACACCTTTCTTGCACCATGCAGGGGATAGCCAGACTCTGCAAAATAGACGTTGCCCATTATTCTCCATTAAGCTCCTCTTGCAGCTGATGGCTGCTAGTGCTCCTGACGCTTTTGTCACGTTTACGTTTGCTGATAATATTAATGCCAGAGACAGCTTTTGAGGCTACCTCTGGCCTGCTAACAGGTTTCTCACAGAGCAGAGCCCAGGAGGCCACTGCCTACTGTAGAGATCATAGCAGATGGAAAGAGGGCCCTTTGCAAGGCCTGCAGGACTTCAGCATGGTTGCTACCAGGGCAGTAGTTTTGACAGTGGCTTGAAAAACTGTTTTATTTGAAACCCTCTTCAGACTTTTCATGGTATCAGGGAGATTTGGGGCACAGCAGATCTGTAGACCAGACACATAGTGATAAACAGCAATGGCTTCTATGTGGACAGCTTTGAGGGATTAGCACCTTCCACGCAGTGAGGTCAGGCTGGCGGAAAAGAGGCTTTCGCTGTACTCTAGAGTTTTATTAGGCCTGACTTTTCCTGGTCAGTGTGGAATCATTTTGAAGTCAGCATTTTCATGATTGCGGTAAAGAGTGGTGAGATCACTGTCTGTCTATGAGTAACTCAGACCAGCAAAATTTTCAGTCAGTGAGGGCCGCTTGTTAGTGTGGAATTGCCAGCACTTTGGGGTCTTTGATGGTATTAACATCTCCTTACTGTATGCCATGTGATGGCTCTGTCAGTTTATCAAATATAAAGGCTCCCACCAGATCATCCAGGAAGTCTTAGTGGACAGCCAGGAGTGATTCAGAGACACAGGCTCCACCTCTGATAGCAGAGTCTGTGAAACTCCTCAGTTCTCTGCTGAAGCAGGTTCTCTGCCTCTAGGGAGCTCCTAGGATATCTATCACCTTGCAGTGTAAGTGATATTACCTTACAGGCTAGAGTGGTACTCTAGCCTGTAACAGATGCTGCTTCCTGCTTTGGCTGAAAGTCATTGTGACTGTTTTGAGAAAACTCAGACTTTCGACGGGCCATGAACTCCTGCAGTTTACATATGGATATCTGAAGAGCAGCCCAGACATCAGCAGCATCTTTGTTGACTACTCAGTATCCAGCCAACTTCCTATAGATTATAGATAATAAAGATATAAACTCTTGGCAGGCAAAAAAGGTACCATTACATGGTACACATATGAGTGATTGTCTTCCTTATCACATCAGGGGGAACACTCAAGGCATGGTCAGTCACACAGTCACTAAGGAGGGACCTAAAGAGATGGTATGATACCAGAAGTGCTCCAGGAGTAACAGGGAACTTCTTGACTGTTCCTCTCTCATTGATCCAGTAAAACCTGTGTTTGTCCCAGAAGCAACAAATGTAAGCACTTGTGATAGGCCAGAGAATGATCTTGTCCTTATATCTGTCAACAAACTGATATGAACTTGCCTGTGTCTAGCCTTGCACTGCTCAGCACAGCGCAGGCTGTCAGGTCTGCTTTTGCAACAGTGTACACTGTGGCTGTGGTACCCTTTTGTGTTTTGCAATGGAAGAAAGTGATATAATGGAAAAAGATCAGTCCTTGGTGTTATTATGGGATACACTCTATAGGGAGCTACAGACACCTAAGTCCCAATGCCAGGGTTACTTGTATAATGTTGCTAGAATTTGAGGGGTTTCCTTTGCAGACTATGTGCCAGGCAGGTTGCCTGGAGGAGTCAGTTTGGTCAGTGTCCCCAGAATGCTGGGCCTGAAAACACCGTGAGGGCTTGTCTACGTACCAATGTAGCTTGGCAATGGGGTGCTTTTGAGGCTGAAGGAGCATCAGCCTGTGCTCTGTGAGCTGTAAAAGGATTGCTGTGGTCATAGTATTTCTTTGCTGTGTCTTTCTTCAGCCCCTGCTCTGTAGGAGCTGTGAGTCCTATCTGCTTGTTTATTAGAGGATGCCTTTGAGAGGAGAGAGGGGATACCACCCCCATTTGCCGTGCCACGTTACTGCCAAGATACACACTGCTGTAGCATTGTATGTTACCAATACTAATGAGATAAATACATGCTGCTTCTGCCGAGGCACAGCCATCTGGAGTGCTACATGTGGGATGCCCATTACTGGGTGGGAGTTCACCAGATGGCCATATAAGCCAGTGTCCTGCTACAAATTCGAAGCTGCAGAGAAGTCTTGAAGGTGATCCCACCTATGATAGTTCTTCTGGACTCCATTTATTCATGAGAAGCTAAGCAGACAGGATGGGCAAGGAGGAGTTGTTACCTTGTGGGTAGCCATGCAGGTGGAGCTTAGGTGTCCTAAGGTTTAGGACATTAGAGGCATTTAGGAGTTTGTGGGGAGAAAATGTAATGGGCATTTGCCATATGAAGGGCTCAAAACTCACTTTTGACAGTACACAGGTTCCAGCAGCATATGGGAGAAGGTATTTCTCTGCTGTGCAGCATCTTATGTGTCCTCAGCTGAGTTCAGGGAGGATCACACACTCCTGTGTGGTCATGTATGGCAGGAACGTTCTTAGCTGGGAGTTACATGGATGCTGCTATGTTTGCTATCATTACACTATGTTCCTAAGGCGTAAGGATTTATTATGTGATTTACTTGGATACTATTCAGAAGTAATTTCTCTTCACTCTTCCTTTGCTATGGTGGAGAGCTGTTGGTTATCGGAAGGACTGGTGAGCTGGTACTGATTCATTTTCTAGGGTGGGCAGCACATGGTAGGCATGATCTGTATTTCACCCTTCCTCCACTTGCCTTGGATATGACATGAGATGGTGGTGGGAGAACTTACAAGGCATTCTGAAGTCATGTTAGAGGACATGTCAGCCAGAAAAAAAACAAAGTGCTGTGTCACTCATGCTGCCTACTGGGAATGGTTCTTGGAGCAGTTTTCCTCCAAATCATGCTTGGTGATTTGTCCTTGAGAGAGCTAATGGAGAGCCCTTCAAGAGAGCAAGGGAATGATGCTACAGCGCTGCAGCGTGGACATTCAGAAGTTCTCTCCCTGGAGGCATCTGTTCTAGCAGTATAGATATACATATACTAAGTATATTCCTTAGTACACTTGATGTATACTCTAACAAATTAATAGATAGGGCTGGAATGATGTGACTGGTTCTCCTTCCCACCACTTCTTCTATTTTTTAAGAGAAAAGTAGTTGTTACTGAATACTCTTAATGACAAATCTGGTAGCTGTTCTTAGCACATGCTTGTTACTTCAAATCCTTGACATAAAACAGAATGCACAGTATATGAATACCAAGGGACTTAGACATGCCATAGAGACTGACTTGCTCATCACTGTCAAGCCTCGTGTTTTTCAGAGTATGCCCAGCAGAAAAGTTTTAAGTGCCTCAGGAAGTTAGCATTAAAAACCCTGAGGTGTCCGTGAACTGCAGAGCCTTAAGAGGTTGTGAATGGGAAGGCTAACTGAACAGGATAGAAATGCAAGATATGGATCCTAGCTTGTGTACTAAATCCTTAAGATGATTTAGCACTGGTAATGAATGGAAAGACAATAATTAACACCAGGCAGAATGCAAAGTCTTATCACACAGATTTGATATTATGCACTGAAGTGGAAAGTTTGGATAGAGATAACCATGTTAATAAAATAAACTTATGCTTCTGTAAACTATCTGGCTTATCAGTACAGTCTCTATTGAAGGGAGTGCTAAAAAGCACTTTAACTGACTGATTACATCTAATAGGTGCATTTTAGTGCAATTTCACTTGTAAATTTATTGTTTTGTATTCAATATCTTCCTCAGTGATCTAGAAGAAAAATAGGGCATTGTGGCTGGTAAAAATGGTGGAATGATAACTATTAGCAGTGAAAGATCAGTTTTTGAAGTGTCTTAAGCTATTTTATTCGATAGGCTGACTTGAATAAGAAGAGTTTTAACAACTGACGAGAGCTAAATGCAATGTCTTACCAATAGGTATAGTTTTCTGCTCTGATGTCACAGAAAATGAATATGAGTTCCAAATATGTGGAATTAACAGAGGAATGTCAATAGAAGCTGTGGAACTATTTTAGCTATGCATAAATATTGGTAAGGCCATTGCTGCAATGCTATTTCCCATATCCACTCTGCAGGAGGCTGAATAGTAACAATACAAAGCTAGGGAAACTTGAGAAAAAATGAGAGAGTAAAGGAGCTCAACTGTTTCTTTCACCCAGGAATAACACTATCAGAGACTGCTTGATCATGGCCCCCTGAGATAAACCCTGAGGTACACTCTTGACGGTAGATCCTTCTTAATTGTTTAGATTCTTAATCTAAAGAAAAGGCTCAGTGGCATTGATAGGTTGGAAATGGAAGTCAGATGCCATGTAAGTAGACATAAAGGGAAGATTTTTGGCACAGGGACAATTAATCATTGAACCAATTGCCCTAGAATATACTGCAGATTCCATTAAAGACTGTTTCATGAACTACAGCTTAAAACAGTTACAAGCTGCATACAGAAACTGCTAGATGAGGTGCTGTAGCATGTAATAGGCAATTAAGCAGACTGAATGATCCTAAAGGTACATTTTGACTGTAAAAGCTATGAAAGCGTCTCAAGAAGTCTCTTCCTTGCATCCAGTGGTCAGTTTTTACAACACCATCTGTCTCAGTCACTGAAGCTGGAAATTTCAAGGGAGAAAAAATAATAACTCCAGCACCAAGGAGACTCATATAGTATGCTATCTACACCCTCTAACATGTCTATCCCAACTAATAGCTATGTGCCCCAAAACTGACAAAATTTATGTACTGTTCAGGAATGGAAGAAACAAGATTAAAAAAATTATCATTTCATGTTTAATTGGGCTCAACACATAGTCAAATATCTTTTTCACATTTCACCCTAATAACTTGTTTGCAATGGCTTATAAACAAGTCATTAATACTTTTTTTTTTCCAAGAGACACTGTACAAGAGCTCAGACCAAACATAATTACAGTGATAACATTTTTCCTAAAATAGATGATTTTTGAGCTCTATCAGGCCAAAAAAACAATATCATAGTCTCACCCGGTGTAGTGCAGTTATAGACTAAATTAGGTTGGAAGGAACTGGTGGATGTCATCTACTCCATCCCCCAGCTCAAAGCATGGCCAATTTATATCCAATTGCTCAGGACCGTGCCCAGCTGAGTGCTGAATCCAGGAGTCATATCTCCAAGGATGGAGATTCCATAACATCTCCAGGCAACCTGTAACAGGGTTTGAACACCGTCACTGAGAAAGCTTTTTCTTAATAACTCATCAGAATTTTCCATATTGCAGCAGTTGGGTTCTTGATTGTCTCCTTGTTTTCTCTTTTCTACCAGAGGTTGATTCAAGGGCAGATGCATGCTGCTCCTTCTCTCTGTGACCCCATTGTCACAGGCCTATTACAATTTGTACCGCATGTCAATCAGAGGGGCTAGAAGTGGTCGAGCTTTCTGCGGCTGCCAGCTATTGAAGCAGAATATGCTTCATTTTCCCCCAGTAGTTTTTTTTTATAAATCCCCTCCCTTATGTTCACTCACAACAACATTAAGGGCATTGAAAGCTACTAAAGCTGATTGTTGCATCTGCATGTTTAAAATTGGGTTGGTCTCATGAATAGAAATGTTATTCCATGTGTTTCACTGTAAGGTTTTATTCAGACTCTGCACTCAAGCATGAAAACCTCTGGCATATAGTTAAATAAATACCTTCTCTCCAAGCAGATAAGTGATTTTAGAGGGTTCCAGATGTTTGGGGAACATTCATTCTTTTAAGTTGTGCTCATCTGTATGCGTACAGCTATAAAATACAAGGTATTCTGTGAGGTTCAAATAGGAATTCGCTATTATAATATAACAAATGCTGCTGTGCTTTTAACGAGCCTTGTGACTGCGATTTCATGGCTTTACACACATGGAGGCCAAGCTTGTGTTTCTTTCTGAAGTAAAAATCAATGACAGGCATGCTTGGCAGCACTATAACTTTCTTCAGAAGAACGGGAGCAAATTCCTCACTTGTCAGATATAAATCCAAAGGTAGAGCACCTCTCCAAATGATGGCTACAGACCACTTAATAATTGCTGCAATCTCCATCTTCTTCAGTCAGCCAAGGAAATCCGGATGCAATCCTGGAAGCCTTGTTAGAAAGGAGGAAAGTTTATAACATAAGTTTCCCGTAAATAAATGAAAAGTTGTATCACTTTAACTTGCTTTCTCTCTCTCTCTTCCGTCTACCTGTATGAAATAGGTAGCTAAAAGACATTTTCTAGTAATATAACAGTAAGACAAACATATAACAACAGCTTCAATGCTACAAATTCACTCTAATGTAAATGAAACATTGTTTGGCTTGTTTTCAGATAATGCAATAAGATTTTTACCTCAAGGTCTCTAGTGTCTCCTAGTAACCTCAGGTACAGCTTAATGAACTTTTTTTATTTCTCTCTGTTCTTGTACATTAATGTAGGCTAATTCTCCAGGTAATTCTCAGATACACACAGAGCTAAGTTTTACTTCACGCTAAATCCAAAGGATCTACACAGCACACGCCTTGAAAATGAACTGAAGGGATTCCTTACTAAATAAGTGGTCAGAAATACTAATCTTCAGAACCTCAATCTTGCGCACAAGCTCTGAGTTCAAAGGAAAATATTGGCCTCCAGGGAATACTCAGTCGTTGCATTGGAACTGTAGTAGGTGAAGCGTTACTTTCGAGTTTAAGAATATTGCTAATATAAATACATTAAAGCATTCAAGCATGCAGTGAAAATATCCTATTTACCTACAGATGTTCTGTTCTGGTATCTTTCATGAAAATGACATTAGAGAAGAGGGTCTACCGTCATATTGTGCAGCCATGCAGAAATTCCTGTGCTCTCATCTATTTTTGTAGGTATATACTTTTTAAAAGTGAGGGAAAGAGAATATTTGAAATGACAATGGATCCTGTTCTGAAAGGCTAATATCTAAGTAACCGCATTTCTCCCACCCTGAAATAAGATTTACATTGTTTATGTGGCTGTCTGACTTTGATCTGATCTTATGGAAATTTGACAGACTGAAAGAAATATGGAATAAAAAGCACTAGCATGTTTGAAGAAATTAGATAAATTTTCTTCTCTCCCATACTGCTCCATACTATGACATATTAATGTCCTTGTTTTTTAATACAGATCCTATTTATATTTTATTCATGTTACTTTATTTTGTTTCCTCTATTCTTCTCATTCCAAAAGACATTTTTTAAGTTAGTCCACTGATCATTCAGACTGTCTATTTTGCCATTTTACTACTGTTTTCAATTGTCTCTCTGCAGGTATCTTCAGTGCATGGCACACTTCCACTTCTGTCTTCTGCTGTAATAATGCTGTGAAAGTGAGCAGAAGAGTAAGCTATATTTCTTAGGTATTACTGAGTGTTGTATTATTTTGGAAGCAAAAATAAACTGATAAATTAAATGACACTTTTATATTATAAAAATTACAAGATATAGATTTTCAAGGTCTGGTTGTTAATAACCTACTAAATGCTTGCTAAGATCTCTAGTAGTCTTGCTGTGAACTTAGTAGTCATGATATCTTACTCCCTTTTGTTAGTAGAAGTAGCTTTACTGTTAAAAAAATACATTTGTTCCAGTTTTTTGCATGGCTTATTTGTTCCAGTTTTTTGCATGGCTTAAGGGCAAAAGCCAGCCTGAAATTATATTTTGATATTTTATCTACCTATGTGAATTGAGCAGACTGCATTTTAAAGCTTAATGAACCACATAGGGCAGTTAAAAACCAATGGTCTATAAAAACTTTAGTATATTGTATATACAACCATACTATTCCTCCTAATATATTTATTTTGTGCTCTCTCGAGTAAGACATTTCTGCATTAAGCAGAATCTAAACCATATATATATATCTGTCTCCACACTTGAAAATAGGCATTTTCAAGTAAAATAAATAAATAAAGATAATGCAAATAGATGTTACAAAAATACATACCCAAATCTGGAAGCAACTAAAAATGAATATATTGCTATATGACACAGAAGGACTACTTTATTTTGGCTCTTGCTTTCTGTCTTAAGAATCAAATATTTAATAAATATGCTGAGCAATATATCCCAAAACAAGACTATCTCCGTGAATGCCGAGAAGGGGGAGGATAAAACCTTACTACATATAGCTGATGACGGTTGTAAGGGGTTTACCCGTGGATTTATCAAATACCTGAATTCATGTTCCTCAGTGTCTGCTTCAAAACCTACTTGGCCTTCAATGCTGAGAGAATAGTATAAGTGAGAAGATCATGAATTTGAAAAAAACAGTTCCAGCATATGAAAACAGATATAATCAGTCTTACGGGGGAAGGAGAGGAAACTTACTTTTATGTACAAAGAAACCTTGCTAAAAATTTGAGAGAAAAATTAATACAAAACCATAATGAGAAATCCTGACCCTGAGAAGTTTTGAATACTCAGTGAGTTTTTAAGCATATAATTTAAGCAAATACAATTTAAAATACTTAAAAATTCTACTGTGTGCTTATCAGTGCATATGGGCTTACCGACAAAGGTAATATAAATTGGAGCTACTGTTCAAAACAAAAAAATTGATCTGGCAATGGAAAGGAGTTAAAACTTCTTGAGGAAAAATTTCAGTTGTAATTAAAATGATAAAAACAGAGAACGGGTATGCTAATTTTGTAGGGCCAATATATTCACAGCCTGAGACAATCAGGATTTAAGCGAGTTTTTACAGAATTATCAAAGTAGTTAGCTGATAACATAATAACATGAAAAACTGTGATATATAGAGGAGAAAGAAATGTCCATGAAATAATTCACAACAGATCTTTAACACAAAGCGATTCATAGAAGAATTTTATATTACAGAGATCATATTTTACATATCGAGCTAAGGTCTTACACATTTTAGCAATGTACAATTGCTTTTAACACTGTTGAGCTGATACAGAGATGGAAAAATTGGAAATGACTTTAAGAATCTACGAAATGATGATTTGCACCTTGGGAATAAGTTACTATGAAACATTGCCCAAGTAAGAGGAAAAATATTGGAAAGAACATTGAAATTGGAGATGCTGAGCTCCCTCCCAGAAGTGTGTGAGCTGCACAGTGCTTTGTAGCTTAGCATATTAATTTACACTTTTAAAACCTCCTCCTTAGTTGACCTGCAAGGCTGACAAGCCCACAGGTTGAGCTTGGTATTTAGATTTGCGTGGTCCGGCTCACTCGGGCGACAGCATGAGTCATCACAGCTTGGGCTAGAGAACAAAGCTCTCAAATTGAAAGCAATCCTAATATCCAAAGTGGGGGAAGTGAGAAATTAAAACACGCTGAGCAGAGAGTTACATCTGTGCATATACAGAGGCACAGATGTTTGTAGGTATCTGATGGGTAATCACACAAATAAGTACCCATTTCTATGTCCTATTATTTTTTCAATTATCACTATTGTTGAATTCTCTGTACAGATATAGATTGCAATGAAGCCAGTAAGATTTTGAGATTCTTCATTTTGCTTTTTAATGATTTTATTTTTTATTTATTTTATTTTTCTAGTGGAAACATGGCATAATGAACCCAAAAATCCATCTCTATTTTGAGAGAAGGAATTATTTTATTATTATAGCAAATGTTTATGGGTGAACTATTTCAGTGGTTTTACTATTGCAAGGAGTTTACCTATCACATCAATTTCTTCAATGCCTTCCAGTGTATAGCTGTATTACTGAACCTTGGAATGGGGGAGAAATGACCACTGAAAAAGCACTATGCAGCTTATGGGAAATATTTATTTTACCATGTCAGGTAAGAAAATAAAGAGGATTGTTTGCCAAAAAAGAAAATGGATTTAATTTGCTTTCATCTATGAGCAGAGAAAGTGAGCTATTTGAAAACGAATTGGCCTGATTTCATGATTTCCCTTTTTTTTTTTTTTCCCCAAACACTCCTATTTTATTCCAGCTGAGCTTTAAGTGGCTCGTTGCTGTCTGGTTTAGAGGCAATGGAAACACGTGATCTAGATGTATTTAAGAAAATTAATATCCAGACAATTAAGCATTTTTGGATTCTTATTCAGATGAACAATAGGTTGGTTGTTCTGTTGTCATTGCTATCTTTTTCTTCCTACATCTTTGCATAACAGTTTAGTTTTGAAGAATAATTTCATTATGCTTGATAATACCGTGCAGACAAACACTACTGGTGGGTATTCACTGATCGCAGGGGAAAATAATACGTATAAATAAAATAAGTTGCATATAAATAAAATAAAATAAAATAAATTTTTGCATAAAAATATTTATGTTAGATAGCTGTGGCTGTATGATCCTTTCTTTTCGTAAGCCAGTTGCACTTCTGAATTCAACAAGATTACCTTTGTGTTTGAAATTAAATGTCTCTGAGAACTTTACTGGTTATAAAACTGGAATATTTGTATGTACATGGACATGTGCGTATCTTATATATGCATATATGATAAATATGAATTGTTCTCCATCTTTATAAACTAAATAGCCTGCATAAAAATCTAGTTGACTCTAATAGGGCCAGTTTATTTCCTAGAAAGAATGGGAGCCCAATAGACCTGGAGACTATTTTCATTCACCAAACCTATACAACTCTTTCTTTCTGTTTCTCAGAATATCAGAATGGCTACATAAGGTGTACTACAAGGCAAAACCACTCAGAAAAATGGAAGAGATTGAGGGGACTGCATTTCTAGTTTCACTTTTTTCTTTACTTAATCACATCCACTAAATCTGTCAGTCTTGCGCTGGGAGTGGAGTAGATGGCAGAGGTAACGTTGTGCTGGTGTGGCTGATGGATGAACGTTCTTTGGGCTAGGAACCCTCTGTCCTTGCACGGTGCCATATAACTACTTTTGCCATTTCACTTTTCATTCCTATGCTTGCATTGTTCCTAGGTTAAAGATGAAAAGGTGTCAGTAGACAGATTTGAGAAATGTTAATTTTTTTTCTTTCTCTTAATGTTGTGTAATCGGGTGGGGTAGGATTTTTTGGCGGAGGGGTTACTGAGACTATTGCAACCAATTCGTGCTTTATTGTATGCAAATTATCTATGAGGGGCTATCCTGAATATAAATAAATTTATCAGCACTCTAACCTAGAAAGAGGCTGTGGCTGAAACAGAGGTATATGTTAGAGTTCAGGGGACTGACGTATTTGGTTGTGAATTTTCTGTTAGCCTTTGAAGGATCTAGGCCTGTGTTCATTAACATAAAGAAAAAAAACACATTTTCAAAATGCTGTAAGACCCTTGTGTTGGAAGAATAATCTGCCAAGTATTATTATTATTGAATCTATAGGGTTTTTTTCTCTTTTCTGCATGCTTTGAAATCCTGAAATGCAGTGACAGCAAAAAGCCACTGATGGGAATAAGCTATTTCAGCTAATTTTGTTCTTTGTCAACATTGGTAATCCTCAACGCAACTCAGGTCTTTCAGTATCATGAATATCCTGAAGACAGTGGACAGTTTTTCTGCCTCTGCTAATGTTGAAATTAAGTTTGGCTCTTAATTTTCATGCAAAGGAGCTCCCCCTCCCCATCTCCACTCTTTTCCTTGCTTGATTGTAGTATTTACTTCTGAGTAAACTAAATTCTTGATGCCATATTGTTGATGTTTGATTGCATGAGGATAATTCAAACACTAATGTCACTTCCCTATAAATACAGATACGAACTCACAAAATTCATCGCTGTTCATCACATGTATGTGAGACAGCTATCCTAAGATAAATTATGTAACTTCTCTATTTTATAAATATTTGAATAACAGTAAAGTGATATCAATTATCAATAAGCTTAGCACAATGTAAGATTTAAATACACTTTCATAAGAGAGCTACACTCTTTTTTGAATAGAATAAAATAGAAGGGAAAAAAATTGAAAGATAAAGGCAGGTTCTGGAAAAAAAAAATCTCTGTTTAGTCTATCACGCAAGTCAATTGGTAGATCTTCTGATACTAATTCTCCTGTGTTGATACTGTTAAAAACCATAGTGGTGAGTCAGCTGATATTTTTCTACTGAGTACAAAGTATCCTGACCATGAATGAGTACTTCTGTGTCAGAGTGATTGATTTTTAGGAAGGAGGATGTTGCACGTTACAATCAACTTTTATATGGAAGGATACAAAAGGGAAATTCCAGTGCAAACCTGCAAATTAGATCTTTTTTAAAGAAAAGAAGATACAAAATGGTATTTCAGTAGTAGTTCATGGATCTTCTTATTCAAATGGAGGTTGTCACCACTACAGGCACCACTGTCATCCTTATTTTCCTTTGTATTGAAAGATGGGGACAAAGGTTTAACTATAACACACTATAACAATATAAGTGAGAATCCTGGATTTACAGCAGCCATGTCAGTGCACTTCTGCTCTCGTTTTCATTACTTTGCCCTTAGTAATTATCAATGAATATTAGAGGCTCAAAATAAATTATACTTCTTCCTTTCTTTCATCACAGAATGAGTGTAAACTGTCAAACATGTTTACTCTCTAGGGTGAGAGAGATGTGAACTAAGAAGAGCAAATAGTGCACCGCACAGATTTGGAAGGGAGACTCATCCAAGGTGAAGAGAAGGACAGAGCATACTGACTTTTTCCTTTTTTAAAAAAAATCATGTAAAATAAAAGACAGAGAAATAAGCAAGAAATAAGCTTAATATAAATTTCTGCTGGAAGTGAACAGTGCTGTCCTCAAGTAAAACTAGATTTTTCGAAGCCTCTCAGTGGCAGCTGTTTTTCAAATTACAGTTCAAGGTAACTATAGCCAAAAAAGCAGTCCCGGTTGAACAGATCAGCCCGGTAGGGTCACCAAAGACTGCATAGTTCAGCTTGATCTGTACCTTGTAATAGAGCAAGACTGAAGTCAGACTCCTTTGAAAAGAGCTGGGAAAGAACAGTCCATTCATTCAAATAATACAGACTGTTATGTTTTTGGTACTACTAATATTTTTGATATTGTGCCATGCTCAATTCAGCTGCACAACTGAAAACAGAAGGAAAGCATGGCTGCTATGCATGTCTTTTTTTGAAAGTTAAAGTATGACCACCACTGCTTTGCACTGTTGCATGGCACTTTTTCATGTCCAGAAAGCTGTAAAAAGGATAGCATTTTTATAGTCTGACCTAAGTTTACATCCAGTTCTTAGCTATTGCCTGTTTTTTTTCTCTTTCATTTTAGAAAAATGTATGAAACTTAGATTCTCATTCCTGCTGTCTTTTATCTGGATCTTATCCTTTCAGTTATCTTATACATCCAAATACACTTAAGTGAGCTTAGTGCAATTCCCAAGCATAAATGCATGGGTCCTCGTCACAATTTTCTGAGTGAGGAAAAGTATTACTGTCTGTGTTTCATGATTGATGAGTAAAGTACAGACAGATGAAAGGATCTGGCAATAGTCCTGAATACCAATAGCAATCTGAACTCAGATCTTCTTATTTGCAGCACAAAATCTGCTTTTAGCAGAAGAAATCTTTGAAGAAACATCTACATAAAATATTTTTAAAAGTTAGAAATTAGCTGCTGCTTTTATGAGTAGAGTCAAAGGTAAAAGAGTGAAGTGGTTTGTGGAGATATTTCAAGGAGGAAGCAGGGAGCTGGCAAATTAAAGTGATGACACTACATTTTAAGAATCCGTGGTAATTCTGATTTTAATTTTGAGTTTGTGATAGGAGCACATGAGAGCAATATTCATGCAAATGCTCAACTATAAAATTGATACTGAAATCACTATGAGGTAGTCCTCTGCCCATTTGCTGTAATAGCTACGAAGACAAGCATCTCAGACATTAAAAACCATAAAGAACAGGAAGAAGGAAAATGTGGTTCTTTGGAATTGTAAATCACAGACTTCTTTGAATTTAGTCACCGTAAACATACTCAGCCCACTGAGTAAGCCAGAGGTTGCCCACTTGTGGAAGGATTAGTTAGATCAAATCTGGTTTGACAGTTTGATTTCATTTTGTTTTTCTGAGCATGAATACAAGGATTTGTTTATTTTTCAGTAATATGCGTATTGGCTGTGTTATATTATTAAAACCTTTCCAATTCACTTATCTTCAACCAATGAAAAATGACAGGGATATAATATGACCAAGGCAAAACACAAACAACATCAGTTCTTCTGTTTTGAATGGGCTTCAATTATCATCAATTTGTGTTAAAAAATCCAGCCATGCTGTGACCACATTATAAATGTGCTCTTGGATGGTGATTTGGCTATATGAACTTTCTGCTGGATATATATTAACCTCCATCACAAGCAATATGAGTGCCACGGTAGCATGGCGGAAAAGCTGTTCCCGTTGCTTCCCTTTTCTAAAGGAAAAGTGAAAACCAGCAGATGGTAACAGCTTCCCTGCTACATCTGTGCTAGGAAGCAGAGTTTAGAAAATAGAAAGGTTGACTTCAGACTTCTTTTTAGAAATACTGTATTTCGTTAATCAGGAGACTTATTTTCAACACAACACAAAGGATCACAGTCAGTCTTTTGAGTTACTGGCTGCACAGGAGACAGAAAACATGTAGCAAGGTCAGAAACAGATTTTTCTGGAGGAATTTGTCCCTGGAAACTGCATTGTGCTATGGCAGAACCTCTTTTAGAGGTACAGCGGGTATGACACTGAAGAAGAAGAAGAAAAATTACCCTGCTGGCCAGTGCAAAGGCACAGATCAATGACTTGTCTAATCCTCAGCCTGTTAACCCAGCAGGGCCACTGGATTTTAAAGGGGTGCTCACTGCACTTAACAGAGCAAGCTTCGAGTGTGCTTGCCTATGACTTCAGATGCAAAGGCGCAAAGAGATCCTTCTGCCTCTTCTCTTCAGTTTTAATATCAATGCTTAGTCACAATCCTGCCTTACAGATCAAAAAAAAAACCCCAAGCCACCAGCACTAAAGCAGTGTTACTCAAAATTTCAAATCCATTTTTATTTTGAAAACATTCATTTTCCCTTTTTGCTGGACATTTCACAATTACATTTTTACTGAATATTTTAAAGTTAGTATAAACCTGAAGTTTGGCATGATTAATGTATGTTACTTTTTTCCACATACTGAACAAATAGCTGCAAAACTAGATATGAGCACTGCTCCTATCTTGAAAAACTTACTCTTTAATTATAGATAAAACCCCATAAGGAGAAAGAAATAGATAAAAATTTCTGCAGTTACATAGCTGAAAGTATTGCATAGTTTTATGATTTGGAATCACTTTATTGAAGAGATTATATAACATAGCCTGCAATTGCAGCAATTGAGACTCCGTAATTTAGGGAGTCCATTTCAGTCCTTCATTCTGTCTGGTGCACTTTGGTTGATAGTAACAAATACCTTCTTGTTCTTCAAGTTGGGAAAACGTCTCCTTCATGTCTTTACCAAGTAGGTAGCAGCCAGAAACAAGAAGGGTAGAACATTAGTCCCACTGCAGCCAGGTAGGTAAAAAAAAGATCTGTAACTGCTTGCCTCATTTTTGACTTTTAAGTTTACTATTCTGAAAGAGAGGATTTAATAACCATGTCTCAGGGGACAACTAAAAGTATTATATGAATGGTTTTATATGGGACTTGTAAATGTATAGAGGGAGAAATAGAAATGTTCTGAAATAATATGTTTTAGCTGGAGAGAAAAAATCTGCCTCTTTCTCCAGGCTATTTAATAATAATCTTGAAATAATTTATTTTTCTTCTGTAGATGATTTTTAACACAAGCTAACTTCTGAATGTTCAGACTTTAAAACTGAAGGATTTGAGGAAATGAGATACACTGGTGAACAAATTGATGATTTTTGGATTTTTTTTTGTCATTATCTAAAAATAAAGCTAAAGCTGCCTTCTTAGGAAAAAATAGAAAAAATTATAAATATGAGAAAAACATTAGTACATTTTCCCAGACCTTTTCACAACAATATGAAACACAATCCACTTAATTTATGAGAGTAAATAAGAGACGTCATTAGAGTGGAAGTCAAGAGAGTGCACTGTTTTGCACTTTCTTGAAACACAAAGTAGACATTACTATAGTTAGATAAGCCAATGTATTTGGCTTACATAGAAAATATGTATATATATAATATGTTTTCCTTATTATTCTGTCCCAGGGAATGGAAATCTGTCTTAGTCCTTGAATATGTCTGCAGTATTACATTTTTCATGGCATCAGCCCTGGAAGACACCATTTCTGTTCTTGAAATGAAATCCTATCTATCTCTGTTGAAATAATCAAGAACGTTGTGACTGGCTTCAAATTCTTCAAACATTTAAGTGCAACTCAGTGAAAAAAAATGTAGCCTGGAAATCATGATGAGGCTGTCAGGAAAAAGATCAGTGGTTCAAAGCTTCTCCTAATGGTGGTGGACCATTGAAATAAGTGATAACTGTTTCTATTTTTGTGTGTAATTATGCCAGAAGAATTGGTTGTCTATATTTTCAGTATGTCTTTCAATGAGCAACCTACCTGTCAGATTCTTCCATCAAATAATATTCACACTAACTCTAGGTAGACAGACTCTAGTTACACAGACTTTAGGTATAGATGTAGGTATTGTGTAGATAATATGCACTATTTATGAGGCTGTGTTAATGTTTGGCTACATGTTTGAAAATTTAGAGGTAAATACTCTGCTTGCCTGTTTACTTTTTCCTGAAGGTGAAAGTGTGTACCTCTTTATTACATATTTACGAGTGAATAGAAAATTTTTTTAATATGTGTTTTCTGCTTAAGTGCGTTTCTTTATATTTAATAGGGTAAGTGTAATCTACTATGCGGGCTTTTTTTCTATCAAGTTCATAAGGACTTGGAATAAATTCTATAAAGCACATGCATTGTCAACTCAAGCTTATTCCTTTTGTTTTTAAATCAGCTGAAACTATTTAATTACGCAGGAACTTAAACTTCAGCAGTGGAGAAACTGCTTGCAAGACATTTAGCCAGGCTGCCGTACGGTAAACTCGATCTGAAAAGTCAGGCTTCCTATTCCTCCATTGGATGCTTATCTACTTACATTCAGTTGCGCTGAGGGAGATTGGGCTTAGACAGAAGGACACATATATGGAATGAAGAGGGAGGTAGATGCATTTGTTGTGAGAAAACCCAAAGATGAGTATATTTGTGAGAGGGAGGAAAGAGCTCTGAAGATGATAGTTTTCTGCAAGATATCAAGAGCAAATTCAAAGGGAAAAAAAAGCTCACTGTTCTATTAAAACACAAAGAGGAGGAGGAATAGAAATGGCAGAATTAAAGGCAGCTGGTCAGGCCAATTAGTTGCGACGTGCTAGAAATTAAATGTTGTGTTTGTTCTTCTTTTTCTTCAAAATAATCAGTTTTCCTTTATAGCTATCTTCATAAATATTCTACCACTTTTTCCTCTATCTTTCTCTTACTGGTACTTTTTTTTTATCCTTTTATTTAGAAATCTTTATCATTTTAAGCAGGCAGTGTAAGCCATGTATCAGATTCTTCCTATCTAAACAAGAAGCACCTGGGAATGTTAGTTGTTGAGGGTTTTTTTCAGACTTTTCCTCAACCAGTGATATAGGAAACATATTTTGATTTGGTAATGAGGTTACCCTAGCAGTCAACTATTAAGGATAGGATAGGCATCTTTCTTTCCCTCTCTCCCTTTGTAAGCTTCAATATTTTTCTATGTTTTTATCTGATTTGTCCATTAGGTGCCTAATGGTTCATTGTTAGACACAAATCAGTCGTTTACTTTTCCTAGATAAATTGATTTTTTTTTCTATCTGAAAGGAGAAAGAAAATATTGACACAGATTTCACAGAAAATTCATAAATAATGATCATTTTTCTCTGTCGTACCTAGGGTTGTTGTCTGCATTAAAATCATCAACTTTAATAATAAATTAATTTTTTTCCACCAGTATCATTGAATTCTTCAGTTTATATTGGTCAGAAACTTCAGGCAGTATGATGGTGAGATGTTTCAGTGTTTATGTTTGCATATTTCTTTTGCAACTAAGCATTTGTAAATAAATATGCAATAATATTGGAAATAGGGGCATGACTGCGCTGCATGAGCTGTATGGAGTGACTAGCCTCAACCTCCACCTGGAAGGGACTGCAAAATGTCAGATAAGTCTGTTAGAAACTGCTGAGTGGTTCCACAGGACTCCTACACCTCATCAAGAGCTTAATCCCCTGTGTAAAGTCTTTATCCGGATTTGCATGGGAGACCAGTATTTAGCATTCAGTAAGTAGGCAAGGTTCTCCTACAGAGATGACCTCCCTGACCTACTAGAGCTTACCAAAAATTAAACTGATCCATTAGAAAGATTAAGACAAAGACAATAATAGCTCTTGTGATTTATCTTTCTGTTTTTATGAAATGTTCACAAGTTTGCCAAAAATGACAGACCGGAATAGATAATCTCTGCCTTTTATCACCCAGATCAGACAGACTTAATGTTACCAATGAGAAGACAAATGCCGTTCTTCTATTTGTGGAGGCCGAACAAAGAATAGATCATTTTTTTCCCTAGCAAACATCAAGTTAAAATTCTTTACTTTGTGGACTAGAGTAATAATTCAAGTGATATTTGGGAAGGTGAAATGAGTAGACAATTGTTATTACTAATGTACATTTGTTTTAATATTTGACACAGCCAAGGTCGGAGAATATTGACCATTTCCTCCGCAAAACTGTTCTGCAGTCACTCAGGGTACATGACATTCAGTGAAATCTCTTGTGACACAAGAGATTTTGTAGGTGACATTAACAACAAATGCAGATGAAGCTCTTTTTTTTTTTTAATGTTGGGAACTTATCCATCCTTTTCTTCTGCCAAATCAATGGAGTCTGATTACAGAATTAACTGCTGCAATCATCACACATTTTGGGAAGGTCATGGTTGGGTAGTTAGAAAGAGCAAAGCTGTGCAAATAATGTATCAATAAAAAATGAAACACTAAAGCTGTATTTTGTTCTCTGTTAGCAGAGAGGCTAAAAAAAAAAGGAGAAGGAAAGTATTTTGTTATTTTGTTTTTTCTTTGCTACAGTGCTATAAATTTCCAATCAATTGAAGCTCATCAGGATGTATCACACTGCATGGTAGAAGAAAGAAGGAAGCAAAACTTCATGCTCAGCCTGCAGTTTCAAGTAGTCTCTTTTTCCAGCTTGGTTATGAAGACCTACTTTAAGAAAAAGGAAGTACATTTGGGGAAATACCAAATGTCTCAGTTAATGAGGTAGAGGACCATAAAGGAAAGGAGCATACTAGCAAAAGTTCAGGGCATTCAAAATAGACTTTTTATAGAAGAAAGAACATTACAGCCTGCTTCATGTACAGATTTCAGTACCCAAGTGTTTCTTCCTCACCAGAACTGGCTTACTAGGCTCTTCCAGTTGTTCTTGCACAAAAATGGATGCAGCTGCCCATTTTAATTTTAGGCAACCATGTTTTAAAATATTCCTATTTTGATTTCTGTTGTTTCAGTTTGCTCATTTTTTTGAATGTGGAAAATGGGACATGAATAATTATGTGAAGAATTTTGAGAGGAGTAAGTTGAAGGAAAAAAAAAAACCTCTAGGTAACATTCTGTCATCTTTACCCAGTTATTCCGTACTGAGTAAAAAAAGTACTCTCTTGTGAATCACTGAACTTGTTTGCTTGAGCAAGAAGCAATAAGAAATTGTGAGAATTCTACAATCTGAATATTGCTTTTAAGAAAAAATACAGAAATTAAAATACTAATAGATTCTCTACTGGTTCCACTGTGCACTTTTTATTTGTTTAATCTTATACAGCCAAGAAAACTGGAGAGGAAACTGCAACCCAAAGCTACTTCCGCATAAAGTAGACATTCAAAGGTCAGACTGATTTCTGAATTATTTTATATTATAGAAAGGATCTAAGGATCTGTTTTTATTTTATGATGGCATTATTAAAAAAAAAAAAAAAAGAGAGAGAATGGCAGAGGAATGGATTTGATAGCAGACCTATTTGTCACAAATTGGAGAAGTCACATCCAAATCACAGGAACTTGATTGCTGCGCATGATTTTTTGGCCTTTTCCTGAGTTCTCAATCTTAGAGAAAAGGTAATAAGTCCATATTTATCAGGTCTATTTTTCACAGTACGGGGAATAAAAGAGATGAACCATCATCCACAAGACACCTTTAATCAATCTGAGACATATATAAGAGATGACTTCTGTCTGGATGAAACAGGGAAGAAAAAAGATCTATTTACAGGACCAACCATTCTCACGAACCCAATTTTCAATCACTCAATTGATGCTACAGGCACCAGAATTTTTGTGTCCTAATAACAATTCTGCAGAATCTCATGAGGCTTTTTTGTTCAAATCCAGCTAGCTTTCAAATTCACAAGCTCATTCAATCAGAAAGACTTCTTCTTGCCATATGACTGAGTGTGCTCTTGATCGGAAATGAGCAATCACTGAAAGCACCATAAGAAATCTTGTCAGGGCAGGTGTACTTCAATTTGGCCAATGGACCATGCTGGAACACCACTTTTATATCTTGAAATTTTTATAACTGAGCTAGACTAATAATAAGACCTGCAAGGCATCACTGAGTTAAGGCAAAACATGCTGAAGGAAAAGGATGAGGGGAAGCCCTAGCTAGGTCCTACGAGGGAATCAGTTTTATCTCCTTTGTGACTGGAGAATTTCTGGCACTTATTAACCCGTTTTCCACTCTGATTTCCAGGTGATGAAACAAACAGACCAATGCTCAAGGGAGCACAGAGAACAGAACATTGTTCTGTCACTCACTACATTACGGTCCTTATTTTTCTACACGTGTGACGGATTATCCAGTGATTTCTGCCTTCACTGCCTTTTAGCGTAAACACACATCACTCTAGCAGTGTTAGTGTAACACAGCCATATATGCCATCGCCTCCTGCAGTAAGACTATCGGCCAACCCCAGACAAGCTGGGATTCTGCAGCTTGACAGCAGAATACCTTTGTAAACAGTGTGGACGCATGTGGTAAGCTACAGATTTCCTAAATTTATACTATAGGGATGCCCAAAACTGACTCAAGAAAGGCAAAACTCCTTTGCTGATAGTAAAAGTTCAAAATGGATGGAGACATACATTTCCAAAGTAGGCACCAGAATTTCATGCGTAAAACTTTTAATTTAATAAAGGATATTCCAAAAAATATTTAGAAGGGTCCCCACAGAAAAATAAGCAGCAATGTATACTGAAATTAGAGTGTACGAGATGAATAATTTCAAGAATGTTGCATCTTTCTGATGCTGAAAGGACATTTTTAACATACATTGATCATTAGGAAAGTACTACCTCTGAGAAACTACTAGTTTTTTGTTGAAACCAAACTCAGTATGGCACCTTATATGCCCAAATAAAGTAAATATTCTGGATATCTCTTTTAAAAATATAGTTCATCGTATATTACCTTAGTGAAAAAAGGAAACATTTTCAATAGTAATTGCAAGCATGAAATAGCACATAACTACTGTATTGCATTTTTTAAATTAGTAATTACATCTGGCTTATTTTCAGAGTTCACATACTTCAGTATCGGTTTTTGTTATACCACATAGTCCTATCTGAAGAATCTGAATACGATAATTCAAGGTAGACAGCTTTATTCAGTGGTAAACAGCGTGTTCATTTGCTGCTCCTCAATGTGCAGTTTCAGAATCATTACGTTATTCAATTCCCAAATGTAAAAACTTTTGTGGAATATTACAGCCTTGCCAATTATGATTCAGCAGCCTGATATAACCGAATATGTTCACCTAGCGTTTATACAATTAAACATGTGACTCTTGCTGATGCTAGTGGAAAAATCAATGGATGATTAATATTATGGAAATACCTATAACGACAGCCCAAGGATTGGACCAACTGGGTTGAAAATGAATTGCTGGCAGCAGGGAATACTCTGGGAAGATATAGTACTGAAAAATGGACAAAAATAGCATTTATTCATGCTGAACTTTATTGACTATCACAAAGAAAGGTTTACACACTGACTAAGGAAAAAGACAATCTACAATGTGTCATAGAAAAATAATGGCAGCAAAAAAAAAGCTTTTACAAACACAAGAAATACACTTACATAGTACTCATCTGGAATAAGTCCAGCCATAACTCAGAGGACAAAGTACCATTTTTAGGTAAGAAAATAACATAAAATGTCTGATTACATATAGAAAAGTTACAGATTTTATATATTTTATATAATGCTCATGTGTAAGGTGCACATATCTTAAAAATGTCCACATATTGATTTGGGTGTTATTTTTCTGTCCTTGATGCATCTATCAATTGACTCTGGCAAATCTGTTACTTTCTCTTCATTTTCACTGGTACTAGTTTATTGAACATCCACTGGTTTATATATTCTCCTCAAAATCACTACATTTTTAGTAGAAGTAGGGAAAAAAAAAATCCTGTGGAGACAGGAAAAATAGTCAAGTCTATGCTTTAGTTTCTTACTCATAGTTGAGTCATGCATTTCTTAAACTTTCAAAGAATTAGATGCCATCCCTCTAGAGTCATCCTCAGGTGGTGGAAATTCTCATAGCTCCATTGAAATCAACTTGCAACAGCTGAATATTCGTGTCAGAATAGAAGTAATAATATTCTAAACCTCACAGCCCACGTTTGCACTGCAAATCTGATAAAAGAGAAAATATATTTCTTACAAATGTTTCTATAAGTTGCTGGTACTTTTCTACAGAAGACCCAAAACGTTTTCCAGTAAACTATATAAATTTCTGGGAATAGGAATATAAAGACAGTCCAGAGGGAGGCCCAGAAGCCCTGTGCTTGCTCCATTATCTGTCTTTAGAGCTTTATTCTTGACTCATTGGAAAACTTCTAGGATTTCTTTTGTATGAAATGTGGCCTGTGAACTTCTTTATGGGGAGACCTACTGTGCAGAGTTGGCTTACTCCAGAAGACATGCTTAACGACAAAGCGAAACCTGATTGAAACAGGTAGGATTTACAGGACAATTGTGAAAAGTGGTCAAGCTTCGTTGTGAAATAGGGCTAGCTAAAACAGAAGGCAATCTTGGCTAAAAGCTGGCCCTGGAGAAGACAGAAGTAGAAGTTTGATCCTTGTATTCTGAGGAGCTTTTCTTAGAGAACAAAAGCAGATACAAAGGGCTGGGTAGTCTCCAAGGGAATCGTGTATCAGAGAGAGAGCAGAACCACCCTCGAAACTGAAAGAGAAGGCAGCCCCCAAGTCAGCCAGTAAAGCATGTCTTCTGTTGTGACCTTGTGAGAAAAAAGTAGGAAACCTTTAAAGTGATGACTTGAAGGAACTTTGATACTGTGAGCAAAGAAGCTTTTTCTGTTCCTTGTAGTTCAGGCAAACTATGCTTTACGTACCTCCTTTAAACCAAAAAAAGTGTGTTAAAAGAATCTCCTAATAAAACTAACATTGATAATTAACATTAAGAGATAATTTCTTTGATTAAACAACTGTTTACTACTTCTATTTTTTTTCTTCCTTGCAAATATTTCACAACAGTAGTTTCTTCATAGAGTATACCTGTGAGATATAACTGAAGAAAGGGTTCATAAACTGAAATGACTAACAGGTAACAATATTAGACAGTCATTTAACTCCTCTAGGCTTTCACTATAGTACCTTAAGGTTAAAAGCAGGCCTTTACTTTAGTCTTCTCCACCTGAAATAACAGAGATCTGCTAATGCAGCACCTCTATCTCATTAATAACTCAAGTTGTAGGAAACACTCCTAGCCAAAAAGGAAACCGTACAGTTGAATAGTTCCCTATCCATATTGTGGTCACAGATAACCCTACTTGAAACCAGCTGGACTGGCTAAGACACCTCTACTGTCTGTGGTGAAATGTCCTTAATAAATAGAGAACGTCTATCTAATTTCGCACCTAGTAGGGAGCCTCCTCTTCTGTTTGGAGATGACATGGTTCTATGGGGCAGAGGAATCCTTCAGTTCAGCTTCCTGATAATAGACACTGAATTTAGTAAGTACTTTAAAAAGCGTTAGATAGCAGCTGTGGTCAAAATGCCTGCCTCATGATATAATCTGTCATGCTATGCACTTACTGCCTAGAAGTATCTCAGGAGCAGTTATAATAAATTATTTCTTAACATCTCAAACAAATATTATTGGCTGGTGATGTTAATTCTCACAGAAAGTAAGGCAATTCAGTCACTAATATAAATACTTCATAAAAATCTATCTGCTAAGTCAATTGAATTTCGCTATAAAAATTTAAAACCATAGGAAATGTGTTTAGCATGATTTATCTAATGTAATACAATATTGCTTTAAGCAGAGGATATCTCTTTTAGTCATACTTGTTCAAAGAAGACACATTTTCCCCCCTTCAATTTGCCTCCAAAAGCTGACGGCATGACTGTTATACATCTGTTATGAAAATAGAGAGTTCCACATTGCAGGACATCTGTACTCTTGCAATCTTAATCCCCAGGGTGTATGACAGTGTGACATATTCAACACAGGGCAGTTTCTTCCTTGCCTTCTTGCACGCATTTCATTCCAGAGCAGACACAACCAACAAGAGCCAGGGGAGTGCACTAACATAGTATGGACAACAGCAATGCAAATATGGTGTGACTGTCAACCAGCAATATGCTCAATAAATTTCTTAGAGTCTAAAATCATATACTAGTAGTGAGTTAAATGGTTAAAAATAAATTAAAAAAAAAACTTTATTCCCATTTTTTGATTTGTATTTACTTGATGCTGTACCTGACAGAACCTATTTTCTTCGTATTACAGCACAGACACTGTGGTTTCAGGAACACGTATGGATACAATTCATTGTTTGACATCAGTAAACTGAATGTAAATTTGTACTGTATTCAGAACAAACAATATGAAAGGTAACTTTAATTCAGGAAAAGGATATACTACTTAATTCATTTTTTTCTCGCTGTTCCTGAACTGCAATTGCAGTGCTACACATTCTTCTTCATTTCATTGCACATTTCTCAGTGTACTCTCTGTAGATTAAAATTTCTGTTGGGATTTGTAGTGCGGTCACAATCGTCCTTTAAACTATATTTTAAATTGAAAAAAAAAAAAAAACCCAAAGTGAAAGGAAGAAACCTGCTTCCTTGCTTATCTTCTGCTGTTCTTTTCTTGTTTAGTTTTAAAATCATCTTAGGAAAGAGATCAATATGATTTTCTCTTCCCTTTCTTTTAAAAGAGCTCTGTGGTAAGTTCAGTTGCCACAGCACCTTTTGCTGCTGTTTTTGACTGTTTAGGCCAATTCCCAAACATTCTTATTCCTAGAGCTGCTCACCGAAATTGTCCCTGGCTAACAACCTTCTTTATTTCTTCCAACCACTGTTACATTTTGCCTTCAAAAATATTATTCAAGCTTCTTGGACTATTTTCCTTTTATGTGTTCTCCAGGCTTTCATTTGTTTTTCTAGTCTTTCCCTAACCTCTGCTTGTAATGTTCCTCACAGCAGCTATAGAATGAAAGTGAAGGATAATATCTGAATTAATGGCATTGCTGAAGACTATTCCTTAAGAAGGCTGTGAACAACACTTACTTTCTCAAAGAATGAAATACAGAACCTAGAGGATAGATTTAAGTGACAGGCTGTGACTTTTAAGGAGGCTGATGGTCCACCTAGCCTTTCGTATAGTGGAACAGTCTTTTGCGGGAAGTTGTTAAAAGCAAAAGACATGTAATCCTTGGACGTTTTCCTAACTGAGCCATGCAAGGATGTGTCAGATTAATTTAGCTCTATAACTCACACTAGTTTACACAAGTCTAGTTTACACAAGGTTTCTCTTTTTCCAAAAATCCAAATTTTTATTTATTGTCTCAAGAGATCAGCAACAAAATTTGCCTACCCATGAACAGCAGCTCCTCAAGAAACAACTTGGTAAGCTCATCCTTTGTCATGCACCATGGTGCTAAATATGGTGAATCATATACAGAACAGATTATGCTTCTGGTCTTATCTAAATAGCAGTAACAAAATAGATGTAACTTGGCATTGAGCCTTGCTATTGTCTATCATTAAGTTTGACATTAGGTAGTAGAATGAGCCTCGCATTCCTCAAGACTATCCTGAGAAACAATCTTTCTATTGATATGTGGAGCAGATTTGTCTTGAGTTGTGCAGACAGGCAGGCAGGCAGCTGGAAGGAACTCAGGTGAGTGTGGAGACACGTCTAAGGACACGAACTGCAGCAAGAACAGCAGAGGAACATGCAATACAGGCGTGTTGGCTTTAACAATCAATATTCAGTTCTGCTTCAATGTTCATGCAATCATGACAACGAACAGTTTTTCCCCAAGGATATTTTAAGATTTACAAGGCTGATTTCAGCTAAGCTCCTGGCTTACAATTAAGAAAGTCTTCAGCGCATTTGACCCATCTTTTAGTTATTATAGACTGGCTTCTTCTACCGGAGACTTTTCTAACCTCTATTTTACTACAGGCTAGGAAGATTTGCAGACTGGTGTGACGGATTCATGTTTAGCAAGCATTTGAAACCCATCCAAGGCCTGGGTGGTAGGTAGTCTTACCTAGAGTGTGTTGCTGTGGGGAGGAGAAGAATTTGTAATTTATATTTAAAGAAGCATTGTTTTCTTCTTCTTTCATGAAAATATGTCATATCTCTGAAAATTTAAAATATTCCAAAGTAAGAGAACGCAGATTTGGTGTGTATTAAAACCACCACACCTCGGTATAGCCCTAGACAGTTCTGCTTGCATCTCTTTGATGGCACTTACCTCACTAGACACCTTTTTCAATGTTAATAAAGAGGCTGGAGTGGAAAATCCAGCAGAAGGGGGCACTCATTTCTTAAGGATGGATACAGTCAGAAAAGCATCACTGGCAGGTTTTTCAGCCCCAAGATGTCCAGGTTAAATATTTCTGGAAGCTAAAGAACAGTAGGGGCTGTGCTGGCTCTCTCAGCCACCTGATTGGAAGGGCAGATAAAACACATGAGCTAACCCTGAGCATTTGTGATTAACAGGACATATCAGAAACAAAGTAGATGAATGAATCAGTGACTGTACCTCCTTTCTGGAGCATCAGGGTCAGTAGTGACTGAGCTGCCTGGTTAAGAGTATCTACTCTAATAGGAGAGGAGGAGGGGGGGTGGTATTTAATACAAACAACTTATGTCCTTTTGGTTTTGATGACTGAATTAGCGGCATCTACCTGTATTCCTTTTCATTCACCCAAATTGGGAGTTATGGATGTCAAATGTTAAAAGATAGGCCCATTAAATACCTGTTCTTTAACTAGGGTTGTCCTTCCACATGGTCATATGACAAAGAGTGAAGCTATTCTAGGTAAAACCTTTTGTTTGTATGGTACAAGCTGTAATATAAGAGCTTACCCCTATTTATTGCTAGCATCGCTGTAAGATTATAACAAATATCCCTTGAAATGTTCATAATCCTCTAGGTTAAAAAGAAGCAAGATGAACAAAGAGGCATTATGGATGCCTTTTCAAGAAAATGGCATATTTGTCCAATCAGAACCCTTAAGCAATTTGTTTCTTCACCTCAAACTGCCTCAAATTTACTTTCATACTTGAAAATTTTATCCACTGGTTACAAGCATCTTCTACTGAGTAACATCATTCTCAGATCAATACTACTCTGCCATCTTGTTGAGTAAATCCTATCTTCACTTTCTACCCATGTGACTATCTTGATGAACCTAGCCTGACTTTACTGATCACTTACAAGGCACAAGGTGATATTGGTGTTAAAATAACCTTATTACCTATTTTAAAAAGAATTAAAATTAACAAATAAAATGTTAATACGTCATACTAGTCCATTAAAATTTATGTCCTTGGGTTTAAATATATAAGTATTTGCTGGTTTTGTACTCATGACTAAGGTCCAAATAGTCAATCAGTTGTGAAACCTAAACCCAAAACCCAGACTGACTTCTGTTTTTATACTTTCCTTAGTCAGTAGTGCTGCAAGATTTAACATACTCTGTAAATACAGTCAACATGAGGTATATGACAAGGCAGAAAATTGAGGGTTACAACTGAGCCAAATGCTATCTGTCATCAAGGCCAGATAGAAACTAAAAGATAGTTCTCAGAAGTAAAAGAGAACAGAGGTTTTTGTTGGTTTGGTTTTTATCTTTAAAGAGAAGGTGTACCAATTTTTGTTAGATTGAGGTCTGCCGAAATATTTTCTGCTTTCCTTACAAGAAGAACTGAGCTTGATCCTAGAGCATATGACTTTAAACTTTAGGTAAATACAGTAGCAGAAATATATTTCTCTGACAGATCCTACTAAATGACTAGCGGAATGCAAGATAGCATCTCTCCCTTCGTCTATAACTTTACAGCATGCTGCTTAATGCCTCCCCTCTGCTTATGTGCTTTTAATCTACACAGCCTGAAAAATGTTTATACCACAGTTGTCTCTGGAAGGCCTTAATAGGTCATTATCTACAAAAAAAAGTATGTTTACCCCTGAAATAGAGAAAATATTGCTATTTTTTGGAACATAACATAACTGAGTATCGTAACTGCTACACTACAGCCTCACCTGAGTTTTCCTTTTTTCTAGTGGTCACTGTTTATACAAAAAAGCCCACGTAGCATATGCTACAATTTTGTCTCCTGACGCTGGTGTTACTATAAATAGGTTTCAAACCAAATTTTCTCTTCTTTTTAAAAGTAACTTCTTCAAACGAACACTATAAGCTTCTCTATCTTGATACACTGAAGATTCTCAAGCAACTTTGGTGGATCAGTTTAAGGAAGCTTAAATTACATTGCTCATGCTGTCTCTCCTGTGCAGATGAATAGAGGGCTTTCCAATAATAGAGGATTTTCTCATATTCCTACTCTGAATCTTTCTTACACATGAAAACTAACTTTTTTATTTAAAAAGGAAAAAAGGTGTTTTAGGACATTAAAGATATATTACACACAGCAACGTCCTGTAAGCCTTAGAATTTCTTATCACAAAAAGATTTATATCCCAAGATCTCAAAGAGGCATTACATCTTACTGTTGCTGTTGGGGTTGGAGAGAAGGGAATGGTAGCGGTTAGCCATGTCTGTAAAAGAGAGATAACTGGTTTGCTAAGTATTTTTACTTTTGCAAAGTAATGGATCATATTAATCACTTTCAGGCTCTAGAAGAGATTTAAGAGGGCTTTCACCTCATATATATCATCAGCTTTGCTATCCCATACTGGTAGGGCATTTAGTAAAGTGATCTTTGGCATCTGTGTGTGTGTGTATTCGCACATGAATATTCACACATGCATTTGTGGGGTACGGGGAAAGGGCAAGAGAAAGAGGAAAGTAACTAATCTCTTGCTTCTGAGCCATCTAACTCTCTTCTCTAGAAAAACATTCACCTGATCATTGTTGTCTGAAAACACTGAACCACCTTAAATGGAACAGAGGCTTGCATCCTATTATACACATGATCGACACCGAGCCTGCTCAGCCTTGATGTAGGGTTATTATGAAATCCTTCCTTTCAGCACTGGGCAAGCTTTTTGTGATTATACTTTTCTCTATAAATAGAATTTCTAAATTTAAATGAATTGTGCTTCAAAAGTAATAATATGATTATGCCCTCTCTGATCTTGAAAGGTTTAATGTTAAGTGGTGTGTACGAATGCTTTCTCTGCAGAGCACAAGGGCTTTCTGGAATTACCTGTGAAGCCTGCCTAAAACTTGAAAAAACGGAGTGGCATGCTGACCCTGAACTTTTAACCCTATGCTGTTGTTTCTCCCATCTTTTTTGGCATAGTCTGTCCTATTCCAGGGTTTGCTGCAGCAATCCATCTTAGAAGATGTAAATAGCTGGGATCAAGAGTGGGAGGCAAGAGGAGGACATCATGGATAAAGGCGAGCATCACTGAAAAAGGAAAGCCGATTTTTGGTCAATACCACTATTCAGGTGTCTGTGACAGTGATGAGTCACACAGGAAGACTTTTTACTACTTTGATGGTTAAAGCGTAGATACCTTTGCAGGAAGGCAATGCTCTTCCTGCCAGAACCTTACAATGTTTTGTTAGCCCTACTAGAAATGTGTCTGAAGAATAACCTGAGATACTTTCTGCTCATTTAGCTGAAGATTTACTTTCTTCACAGCACTGGAGTAATTTCCTTATTTCTGTATTTCAGTACTGGTGATAGTAACAGCTTTCACAAGCCGTTTGGCTTATTCTGTCCCAAACTTTTCCCTAAGCCAGAATTACTCCTGGGACAGAAATGAGAATGAGGGAAGAAAGGAAGGTGGAGGAGAATTTCAGGGAATTCATCTGACTCGATTGTCAGATCGATGGTGAGGTACATCTGTGCTTCTGTCACTGCAGCTTCCAAGAAATTGCAGGTGTCCCAGGAGATGCGGGATCCTTAAAGAACCCCATAAACACTACAGCTATCAAGCTTCTTCCATTCCCAACATACTTCTATACCAAAATAGGTCTCAGCTGTGGAGTTATTGGGTTTCTTCCTCCCATTTAACAATCTCAGATTGTTAGATTACTTATCTTAGATTATGGAACAATGCCTTCAACTATTTTTGGAAACTGATGTTTTTAGTACGTAGTTGAAATCTTCAAGGCGAAGTTTGACTAGACCAACATTTTTTCACTGAGCGCTTCTGATAGACCAGTAAGAAGGAGTTTAAATCTCACCAGTCCTTTATAGCACATATGGAGAAACACATTTCATACCATGATATAAAGGGAGGACCTGAGGGCGACTCAGTTTTAACTCCTGGTCAAAACTAAGTTTAAGATCTGCTGGTAGGAGCTTTATTGTTTTCTCCCCTCCTCACCCCACAATAGAGTTCCTTAACTTCATACTATCTGAGACTGGGGATAAAGGAGTATGATGTTTTGTATAGGGTTTTATGGGTAAATTTTTGTCTATTTTTTCAGATTCAGTCACTAGTTTTTGGATTAAAAAAAAAAAAGAGAATAGGCAGATCACAGCTGTGAGTTGGAGCTTCAGCTAATTTCAGCTGAAAACTAATGTTCCCAAAACCGCTCATAAAAAGAAAGGGATAAAATAAGGTAAAATACTTTATTTTAAAATAGCTATTATCATTTTTATTTTGGGGGATCTTTTTTGGTTTTGAACTTGGGGTTTTTTTTAGTTTATTTTCTTTCCAGAAATGCAATATGTATTCCTATAGGAGCAAGACAGAAAAGACCTCTGAAAGCTGAGAAAGCAACAGAACAACTCAAGACTGAATCTTGATTGCACATGCAGTATATTTCCCATAATGGATATATGTACGTAATAAGAATATGATAGCAAAAGTGAGATAATTTTTATATAAAATATTTTGATTTGTAGCAGTACAGTGTTTTTTGCAGGAAAAATGCTACCACCGGCTATAATAAGGTTGCAAGATCATTTACATTATAAAACTTTATTTTTACATCCTCATAACTTTCTGAATCATTCAATTTTTTGAGTTAAAGTTATTCTTTGCCTAAAGAAAATATAAGAAAGATGCTTAACATGATTTGTATTTAATAAGGATGAAAAAATACATTCTGTAGGGATGCCATGGAATAGCCAGAAATTTATGAATAAGGCTTCTAGCGGTCTTGACCCCAGGTTAAAACTGAAATTTAACTATTAGAAAGGTTTTTTTTTTTTTTCTTTTTCTTTTCTGAATTGTGCCATGCCAGTGTACAGTTAAAGTTGTTTGGGAGCGTCAGAATATGCATACTAAATACAATGATGCATTTATTTAAAAAATAAATAAGAAAGTTTCCCTGCTGTGGAATCAGTTGTGTGATTAGTTAGCTGAGTCCTTAAACAGTGTCCAAGTAATGCCTTCATATTCATTCTGAGGGAAAATATGAATTCCTTAAACATACTCTGGGCCTTATGTATTTTTTTTCACAGAAGAAATATCTGCCACTATCCATGCCTGGTGAGAATCAGGAATCATTTTTGAGCTTTGGACTTAAAAGATTTATTTTCACTACCTCTTGGCATTGCAATCATCTTCAGTATAACCAAATGTGAGTAGCTTCATCTCTTCATACTTCAGTTTCCCTTGTAAATAAGTTATATTAAAGTTTTTCTGTGAGGACTGAGAAATAAGGTTCTGTGACAGGATTCACTGAGATACTTAGCTGGCTGATTTACTCATATCACACTGCTGTAGACAGAAATAAATCCAAATGTAGTCTAAATTTATGTAAATAAAGGAATTAGGTATCCAGGGTGTTTGAACATATATAATGCACAAGGCCACAAAATAGCAGATATAACCAACAGTGAGAATAGTTTACAAATTTGATTAAGTAACAATGAGAAGATACTCCATATTTAGGGAAATGTTTGGAGCGAAATTATCTTCCTTTGGACACAAAGAAAAACTACAGGGCAAGACAGTGAACTATCAGCTATCTCTGTTTAGATAGCTAGTTAGCAAAAGTGAACTACAAAAACAGTGGACCTACAGGATAAGTTTCTAGGAAACCATTCTTAACAGGGTCATGAACAGGGGAAATTCTTGTTCCTCAGCAGGAGGAACTCAAGAATCTGGAAAAGCAAAATGTCTGCTAGGTTATTCAGCACAATTTCCACCACTTCTGAGCGTCATGTGGACATGTTCACTCTACACATTCTCTATTCTTCCAAGATCTATGAGATTGTCTGTGCCTTTGCTATCTCCTGCTGTCTTCTAGTGGCATACTTATGATGTTTTTATGTGTTTGGTCTTTTGTTCTGAAGGTCTTTAAGCTTATTAGGGCAAAGGGGATTTGTCTGTGACAGTAGCAGGCGGAGGGAAGGTTTTCTGATCCTAAGGGTAAGATTTATCTTGCCTCAATTACCTAAAAATCATCTAAAAGTTAATGTCTCATCTAAGCCAGTTATCAGGGCTCCATCTATCATCAGTAGTGAGAGATTCACCTAATTTTAGACAAGGTTCAGAGATAGATGACATCACTTACCTCCTGGAGAGCTTGGTCTCTCCATTGATCCTGGTCATGGATCTATTGATGTCTTCAGATCCTGACAGGCTGTCATCACCCTCTGGGGCCTTGTTATCTATTTCTTACGCATGCTAGTTTGTGGGCAACAAGTTTGGATCAGCAAGCCTACAGTCAGAAGGATCATGCTGGAGGTCAAGGAGGTCACCTGCCAGTCTGCCTGTCTTACCTATAACGCCAGCACTGACAGTGCTGTGGGAGCTTCGGCTCAGCAGAGTCCTCTCAGCTGCCTATGACGGGGTTCACATCCCCATTTGATGTTCTCCATTAGGCTTATGTCCATTACAGCCCACACTCTCACTTTGTAGGCTTTTTAGGTTAAAATTCAGGAATAGGGGGCTTGGCTACAGCAGTTACAGCACCTGGGATTGTCCATTCTCATTCAGTGAGGTATCCTCTTAGGATTTTTGGCATGACCCTGAGAGATATCCAATGCTGTAGCAGCTATTGCTTACCCGCTGGAATCCTAGGTCATGCAGCCTTCCTGGGAAAACTATGGGCTATGCACTCTGTTAAATCAGTACCTTACAGGCCTGCAGTGTCTCAGACGAATGCGTATTTGGATAGTTGACTGCACAGTGATTAATTTGACACACAGGCTGGATGCCACAATCATCAATCAATCGTATGTACAGCCTGAGCTGAGGACAATGGCAAACCATATCTGCAGCACGGGACGCAGCAGGTTCCTCTATGTCCAGTCCGGCCTCGCTCCCATCTCATGACCTGGTAACAGAGAAGACAGAGATATGTGTGTGTGCATCTGTGGCCCACTGGGCCCAGAAAGTGTTCCGCCTCAGCATTCATGAACAATAACGCTGCTTTAAATATCCTTTTTTTTAAAATGTGATTGTGCAAAAGTCCTTCACTGGACTTGAATGCTTATCTTGAATCAAGTGCTGCATTGCCTACATATAGGCAATGTGTGGGAAAGGCTGTAGCATGAAAAAATGAGTTTATACTCATAAAAAGAAATAAAAATATGCAACATTCTTTCAACTTTTGTGTCATATGATTTCTACAATGTGCTAAATTCCATTCCACTTTTATATAGATATTTTCTGCGAGGGCATTTTTAATTATTTTAATATTACCTTTTCACATTTCTCTAATCTTTAACTGAGAAAAGTAAGATAATTAAAGTATCACTCATTGTCACAAAAAAAGCAATCGACACATTCAGGCAACCAGGTATTCTAATACATCTTAATTAGGTGAATGTTCTGACTTAAATTGGTTTGAAAGTGTGTATGTACCACTTACTGTACTGAATTGTATCATGTGTTTGTACAACACATGCTAATGTGCAGAAAAATGCATTAGCCTAAAAAGTGATTATGTCTTGGTTTACAGGTCTGCTTACTATACTGTGAATGCTGTAGCCCAGGAAAAAATATTTTTACCAAATAAGGATACTGAAAATGGTAGGCCCACTGTTCAGTAGTGAAGCTGAATAGCAAGAATTAATAGAAGACACCCTCAAAAGCACTACTTTTTAAGAACAGGTAGGATGGCTGCATTTATCTCATACAATAGCGAGACACAAGTCCCAGGTGCCTTGCAAGGTAGGGAATGGTACAATTCTGGAATTAGGTAAAGATTGGGAACTGCAGCTAACCTGAGCCACAGCTGGTGTGGATTTCCAAAGGAAGCTTCTAAAAACTTCTGAAAAGTCACCTACTTTTTTTTTTTTATTATTGGAGACTTTTTAAATTAGGGATTTATTATATTTAATTCCTAGTATATTGTCTCTTGTATTTTTTTTCCAACAGTCATGTTTTTGTTAGAAAGTTAGAGTTCTGTAGCAATGAAATTTAAAAAGATTCCAGTAAACTGTTAAGGTTTTGGTCAGTATAAATGGGTAAAGTTCTCTGATTTGCCATTTGAAAAAAAAAAAAAATTGTGGATGGATAGTGGCCAGAATAAAAATAGAGGACTTCTAGTTATTATTATTCAACAGCAAGCCTCTAGTCAGAGATAATTTTTTCATCTTCTCTACTTTGTCTAACCATATAATAAATGACAATTATCCTTTCCCTACTGAGAATGATTTTAATTTACCTTTAGACCAATAGCAAACCTCTGTCATCAATTCCTAGCACATTTTACTGTACATCATAAAAAATCTCAACCTATTTGACCCTGGAAATGACTATACCCATTTTGAAAGAAGTTTACGTTGTATCTACTCTACTTCAGTATCTGAGTCAAAGACATTTCTTTTTCTTTACCTTATCTTGAGAAGTGAGTTAGAGAAACTAATTTCCTGTACTATTGATCTAGCTCCAATTATTTATCAAGGTGCAATTCACTTGCAAATTGTGGCTTGGACTGAAAGCAATCCAGTAAAGGATAGGATACAAGCTGTCCAAAATTTAATTCCAAACTGCAATTGCAATCAATGATTTACTTATTTTCCTTAGAAAGATGAAAATAAATGGGATGGGACATCCTTAAATCCCATTCCTGAAAATACAGCTGAAAACTGGGAATAGAAAGTGTGAGGAAAAACGGTAAGCTTTTAGAGTAAATTTTGGAAGAAAGGGATTGACTCAGAAAAGTTGAATTAATGAAAAGTAGAAATTGCTGCAAACGCTTATTAATGCAATGAATTGGGAACACTTTATTTATATTAAAATTATTTATTTTCAATTAAGTGGATCAGGGCACTGAAAGAGCAATATATACAATTTCCCTGAGAATCATCTTCTGAAATTAATAAATATAATAACAATTTTAAATGTTATCACTGTGTTCCTCCCCCATTGAGGTCATGGGTTAACCAGATCTGCTAAATGTAAGCTTTATTGAGGCAAAGTTACCGAATATCTGCAGTATATATTTTAGAACCCTTAAATAAATGCAAAAAGAAGTAACGTTTAATAAACGGAAAGGACTTGTTTTAGTTATAAATAAACCCTGGATAATGTAAGTCCATTTTGGTAAATTGTTGGAGGGGGCAATAGTTGATCCAGCAATTTGATACTACTGCATATATTTATTTGATTGGAGAAAAGTTACCCTTTTCCCTGGAGGTTATTCTGGAGAAGAGAGGGAACTGCTATTACTCTGCAAAAGAAAGTAGGATTTTTCTCTATGCAGTGTATTGTAAAGCTGTCTTGCATTGTCAAGGTAACTATATGAAATTCAAATCTAGGGAAACGACTAAGAATCCACACCAGGATATGAACTAGTATAGACGACTGCGAACCTGCAATGACTGAAATGATGCTCTGAGCAGCTAACAAACCCAACACTAGTACATGGGCAGCGCACAGTTGCCAGAAGAGAGATACATTCAAGGCCAGACAGGGGAGAAAAGTAGAAGCCCAGAACACATTGCAAAGCAGATGCTAAGCAGGGAGAGGGCACAGTGTCTGTGCACTTGGAGAAAAACTCAGGACTTCCATTTAAACTAGGGAACCTGTAGCTTTTAAAGCAATATTTAAGTGGATCCACAGCTCCAGGGAGCTACTGTGGCCCCTGCATTGCAGAGTAAACAAAATTCCACGATATCTCTATTCAGCTTTAGAGGCAAGCAGCTACATATGAAATTACTTAGCAAGACTTATGGGAGTAAGGGATTTTTACTGTGTTATGGGCATACCCCTTGACTCTCTCATTTTTCAGAGGAATAGAGTTTTATTACTTAAATAAGTCTGGCAAAGCCTTGAACTGTGTCAGAGATGTTATGAGCATAAACTCTTATTCTGAAATATCTTGTAATTATTTCCAGAGTGTCTGCAGTCAAGTGGATCATAATGAATCACATGGCACAGAATAACCTCAACAGTCCTCTATCTCTGTTTAACCGTGCTTTAAAAAGAACAAACAAAAAGACAAAATCAGCTCTGAGGTTCTCTAAATGCTACATGTAACAGTGATGAATGCAGTATTAAGATTCTGGTTTTAGTAGTCGGCTGTGCAAAGTGCTGATGCTCTGGATGTCACTTTCACTCTGCTTTATTGTGTCAGTCTTTATGTGTGTGGTACTGATAATTTGTCAGATCCAATGTATTATGACAAAATGGTATTGTTTGTGGAATAAAGTGCCAATCTCTCTAAACTAATGTATACGAAAGTTATTTTAATTTCCAAGCTTATAGCTGCTCTTTGAAGTACCACTTGCATGAAAGGTTTTGTTTTGTTACTGTTGTTTTACATTGCTTTCCTATCTACATGTTTATTCAAAAGGCAGACATGCAACATAAAAACTGATCTATATGAGAAGAAAGTAAGTGCCTAGAAAATACAATGTATTGTTTCTGAGAGGAAATGTAAACTCTAAGTGAGAGAAGAGCAGACTCAAATTATTTCCCCAGTGGCTGAAAGTAACTTAGCAGGGAATCAAAGTAAAAGAATGGCCTTTGCATTCATCAGTTATCTCATATATTAAAATACGTGGATTTCCATGTACCTGTTCTGTAGAGTGGCGACCCATACTTTTTATTTTTCAGACAACTTAATTAGAAGTGAAGACTTTCTCAGTATCCTGATATGAAAGGGAAAAGGCATCTGTATTGTATTTTTAAGCAGATTATTTCTTCTGTACATTCTCCTGCTGTTTGCACAAGAAGAGGCTTCTGAGATTTCCTGTTGCTAATCAGGAAGATACTTAGTAGATCGTAAAGTAGACAATTCAATTTCTACGCTCTTTAGAGTCAAATGACATATTGTGTATATTTTCAGTGTGCCGTTTACCACTGCAGATGTCGTACCAGAACAGCTTAGGATTTCTCTGGCTTTTGTTACTCCTAACTTGTAAGTGAATGGTTACAGTGAATAGCTAGTGCAACCTCAAGAAGCTTGTTAGTCCCTTCCGAAATGCCCCTTGTGCCGGCGGGGTTGGGAGTGTCAGTAGAGACAAGGAATCTGGTTTTGTTTTATTTCTTTTGTGAGCCAAATCAGCAGCAACATCCAGAACTGAATATATGGAAGACCACCATAGCATTAGGGAGCCCTCAGCATCCTATTACAGTGGTTGTAAGAAACCAAGGTGCACTAGAAAATGAACATGGAATATTTTGTAATATAGTGATGTCCTTAAGGAAAGAATGCATGCTTAAAGGCAGGTCTCCCTTGGGACTATTTGTATCATTCTTAATAAACAGATGTCATTAGAACAAAGATTTGCTCTATGCATCTTCCAAGCACAACAGAAAGCTATCTCAAGGAAGATGTTTGATTACCCAGCATAAGAGGAATTCTGTTGAATACAGAGACCTTGGAAATGTCCAAGGGAAAGAAAGTGCAGTCAGGAAAGAAAAGGTTTAGCTTGCATTGTCTGGGGCTTCTGCAGTCTTTCCCTCCTTTATGGTGAATGTTATTTATGAGTGAGACCAAAGCTTTCTCACACTCACAGCTGCATCCATAAGTTAAGGGTCAGGGCAGGAAAAAAGTACTGATTTCTGTGATTGGCTTCTGTTCCTGCAAGATGTAAAGTGGACACAGGCAACTTCCTAGGAGTGCAGAGCCATTGCTGGGGCTGTCTTTCCTCTTTAAATGAGGTATTCTAGATCACCACAAGGAGTCTAACGGATCACCATGCTGGGGTTTGGAAGGAATTTTTCCCACAAGGTGTTAGTGCAGTATGCTATGTGGCCTTTTTCCATCTTATTCTCGATGTGCACAGGGCTTATCTAGGAGTTTTATGTTGTAGCGTTGCAGTTCTGGCAGAAGATATTAGTGATTTAGGAAGGACCTGTTGGGGGCTGTAAAACTCTTCACTCTTACACTGAAAAGTCAATACTGCTGCACCTCTACTGCGGATTGTTGGGTGACTTATTCCTATTAATTAACAAAGTTGCAGCCTCTCTTTCCAGTTTGACTGCATATAGCTTTTATGCATATGAAGAGACATGGATAGTAGGAAAATGACGGAATGTGAGTGTTAGCATGCAAGGGATGTGGACTGCAAACATGGAGGCATAGAACACCCACACACATACAAAAGATAAAGCCAAAAATAATTTAAAGAAACATTTTAAAAGGAGAAAATATTAATATTTAACATTTCCCTAACTATTAAAAGTGACTGTCTGTGGCTGTACTCATATAGATGAATGCTGCGTACTATCATTCAGCCTCACCCAATTAGCAGGACATTAACTGGACGTATCTTGTCAACAACCATACACAAAATGCAAAAGAAATCATTATTTTATGACTCTAATGGCAACAATGTTCAAAACATTCAGAGAAGAGTCATGCTGCTTAGTACTTACTGATTCAATTTACTGAATATTACAATCAAAATTATGTGCATTTCCAAAATTGTGTTGTAAAGCCATAATGTGATATCTTGTTGCAATTTTTTCCCTCTTCACTCTAGAGGCTGAACTCAAATTATTTTGTTTCTTTTAATGAACATAGCACAATATGCACCTCCTGGAACAAACGAGTTTACACTGAAGTGCTTTAACAGATTAACTGAGATGGAAGATTGAGAACATGTATAATTTAATATTAAATCACATTTTTAAAAGACATCTCTGTGTACCTTTAAGTATTAATCTTTTTAATAAACATATAACATTTGTCATAATGTTTTCTTGAAGAAAGCAATGATATCTTTCACTCTGTGTTGAACAGTGCCTTAAGGCTGTGGTCAGAAAAGCCGAAATAAATAAATAAGAGGCAAGTTACAGTTATAAATGCACCCAATTAACAAAACGCTAAATGCTGCAGTGAAAAACTGCTGAGTTCATACAGTTTAAAACAAATCAGCATTGAAGTAGTTTCTAGGTTTATTAACAGCACATAATTAACTAGCAATCAGTGAACGATACGTTTGAGATCAGTTTCAGCAATCTAGCAGATAAACCACTCTGCTAGATGCTTAAAAAATGTTTTGGGTGGTCTGGTCTCACACACACATGTTATGTTCCCATTCCTGCCACACCATCTGCTGGTATCGCATCCAATTTACCAAGGGTGGGCTGGGTGAGCACCCACAACTAAGTACGATGTTCATCCCTTATCCCAACTTTGTTGTACCACAGCAAAGGGTTTATAGCTGCAAAGACATAATTGCACATACAGGTTCTTCACATTCAGCATTTGATTTATTTATTTATTTATTTATTTATTTATTTATTTATTTTTGCTGAAAATGATCATTTTGAAAAAGCACTAAAAAAATTTAAATATTACTTTAACATCTCTGTACTGAACACAATGATTACTGCAATCAGCAAATAGCAGCAGAAGCAGTACAGAGAGCAGGTGGTTAGGTGAGGTTTCAGGAACCTGAGGCTTTTGCATCATTCAGGTCCAGGATAATAAGGTTCCACTGTATTTTCTGTACTGCCTGGAAATGGAAAGAAAACAAACTCTCAAGGCCAAGGCAGAGCCAGCTTTGATCATCTGTCTCCCTAATGAGTGCTTTAATGAAATACTCTCTAAAAAAAAATGTGCCTGGAAAAAAACCTTACTTCTGAACTTCAAGAATAAGCTCGTTGTTTGCTTCTTTCCATTGGCTGCCTGGTATCAAAGTGAGGAAAGCAACAGCTCAACCTGACCGTGTACTCTTGATCAATAAACTCAAAAAGAATCTGAAAACAGGATATCCAGAGAACAGTGTCAGTGTGCAGTTTTTAATCCGCTGGAACTCATCAAGGCCAAGACCCCGTAGGTCGGTATTCAGTCTAGTAGTAGGGCTGTTACAGAGACAATTTAATTCTCAGTGCTGCAGTCCTTAACTGTGTAGTGGCTGACCCTCACGGGGAGTTCCCAGCTTTGTGCAGTGGTCCTGGGCACATCGTGTCTGGAGAGGTTAAACACCTCCGAAAGAAATCCAGTGAGCCAGTATTTTGGGCAAGGAACTGAACTGGTGTTCAGGACTGAGAGCAAATGGGAGGTTTAAAACTTGCCATTCTCAGGAATATGTGCACCTAGCTTTATTGAGAAAGCAGCAGGCAAGACTTTCTGATCCTTTCAGAAAGGCTCAGGCAGAGATCACTTTTCTCCCTCCTTATTTAAAATATAAAGACATTCTGTCCTTTTTTTCTTCTTTTTTTTTTTCTTTTCCTACAATAACTGAGACAGTTATATTCGCTCACTCAGGATATGAAACATCCAGATTTAATTACTCCTTGAAGGTCCATTGATGCTTGTGAACATTCAAAGACAGGGATAGCCAGAGATAACGGTAAAACGTTACTGAACAGGCAGAGACATAGGAGGGGTAATGCCAGCAAGCTGCCCACTCCAGTGCCACTCTGGAGGCGAGGAAGAGCTTTAGTCCCTGCTGCTGCCCACAAAGGGACGAATTCAGCAGTCAACAAAGGGACCTGCTGCATCTTCCCAGGCTTTCCTTTCCCCATGCAAGGCTCTGACTGTGATTCCTGGGTGGGTAAAGCCTATAACTGAGGCCCCCCTTCGTTCACCATTTCCTCTCTCACTGGTTGTGAGGCAGGAGATAGAGGCTTAGATCTTCTGAGCAAGCGCAGGCACTTAATAAGGAGTTCAGATTACAACCGCCACCACCCCTGCCAAGTCTGAGATACATTAAAAAGTTCTAACAAAGTAAATATGGGTAATAGGTTATTTCTGGATGTCTCCAAAAGACCTTATATATAGGCATGTGCTTCAGAGTTTACATCATTTCAGAGACTCTTTTATGGTGTAATGCCAAAATGGAATTAAGTAATCACAGACATAAGTTTCATTTTAAAAACTAAATGAAAGGTTGCATTGCAGTAGCCTGCAATTTTGAAAACAATACATGCCACCAATAGAAAGCTAATAGTGTTTAGTGAGAAGCATTAGGCTAATCTGATTAAACTTAACTTTATTGGTTTTAGGAAAAAGCATAAATCATTTAATCCTTCTCAATAAAATAATAGTGATTAACCAAACACTCTCTCTCTAGGGCTGTCTAATCTATGCTTCACAGAAGCAAGTCAATAAAGAGGTAATTGTATCTTTTTTAAAATCTCCCTGTCTGAAAAATATATATTAAAAAACCCACAAAATGCAGTCACCTGATTTCGGCCAAGTATTACGCTAAGACTGATACTTGCAGTTTAGATAAACATTTGCTACTTCATAACACTTACGGCTGACAGTGGTACTGCACTGTAACAATGATGGACGGTAACTATCTATTTATCTGTCTACTGGGAAATATAGACTTGCCAAAGTACAGTCCTGGGAGGGGGAAAGGAAGAAAAATGAAAACTCAACAACTTCCCCAAATGTCAAAGTCAAAATTATAAATTGTAAAGCCTGTTTTTTATGGCACAATATTGGCAGGGGACAAATAAAAATTGCATCAACAAACTCAAAATATATATAGCTTAAGAGTATCTTTCTTAGCAATGGATTAATCTATCAGTCAACGTTTGCTGTTACAGGAGACATGCTGAGCACAAGCTGCGTGAGGCAGGGTGCAATTGCAACAGTTCCATGTTCTGCGACTTCACAAGCGTCACTGTGATGTTGAAACCTGACGTATAAAAATTAACCCAGATAAACTTTCTTCCCCACAGCCTTGCCCAAAAATCCTTTAGGACAGTACAGGAAATTACCAGTCAACATCAACAAACACAGGGTGCAAGGTAGTGCGGTTGTATTATGCATATTGACCAAAAGCGCATGAAAAAGGAACAGAAAGTTGGAAAAACAATGGACAGACAACCTATATGTTTCTAAAAAGATGTGAATCGCACTGGTATGTTGAACACATTATACATTATAAGACTAAAGGTTTAGGTACTTTGTATGAGGATCTTATTCAACTATTCTTGTAAGCTAATAGTAAATGTTTTTATTAGTATAAGTTATTATATTTTAATAAAAACATATTAACAAATAAGCAAGGTGAGTATTTTATTTGGGGTATTTCCTGTGTAAACTTATTAATCATGATGTGTGATGATGGCCGCATTCAAACGAGTAATTTTCCCTTTGGCTTTGACTATACACATTCTAGATAAGCACCGCTTCAAAAGGTGCATATAGTTTGGGGCTTCAGGACTACTCTTAACTCCACTGAAAAGACTGAATTATAGTTTCCTCTCTTAAAGGTATTTGTGATCTTATCACTGACTGTTCTTTTCCTGATTAATGCCAGGAAATCTCCTTAAGCCCTTTGTTTTAATGTGTAAATTATTTTTCAAAGCTTTCTTTTCCAGTTATGCAGGGTTTAAAAAAATCCTTATTTTGCATGATCATCCTTTGTAATTCGCCATCAGGTTAATTGAGAAATGGTCATTTTTAACATTGAGTGTATTCCAGGAAAATTGTTCTGAAGTATCAGTCTTGAAGAAAATATGTTTTCATATCTGTGTTATCTTCTGATCTATTATGTCAATTTAAGTATAGAATTAATTGTATTGACATACAATTGGAGGCAATATTTTAACATTTTCGCAAACTCGACAGTATATCAATTCTTGCACTCTCACTATGCATAAATTACAGTTATTCTGTGTGCTTTTACTATCTGAATTGAAGAGAGGAAAGCGTACATGAGTTATTTTAACTAAAATAACTTTTGTCATAGTATATTATAAAAGGAAAAAAAATTACAAAGAACCAATTCCTTCAAAAGAACAAATGGAAAACAAATTCCTAAACCATCTTTTACTGTATTTAGTGGCCTGCAACAATTTTTTTGGGGTAAAACTGGGTTTTCATAGAGAAAGATCTATCAGTGAGGGAAACGACATGTCCATGAAAAAAAGAAAAAAGGAATCAACTAAATAATATTGTTTTAATTTCTCTTCTGAGAAGAACAAGACATAGAATAATTAAAATTTGTACCTTTCCATCTGGTAACTATCTTTAAAATTTCATTTATTTATACTTTTCAATATTTTTATCCCCTGGAGTCTAGCTGAAGTTTTGGTAGGATTATCATTGTAATAGTGGTAGAACATTTAGAAGGAAGTCTTTGGGTATTCAATAAACTGTATTTTGGAGCAATCAAATAATTTTATTAACTAACCACCATCTGGCTGTAGCTTCTGCTTCCTCCATTGCTGGAACTCCTAAATTTTACACACAAAATCAGAAGACGAAAGCACTACCACTGAAGAGGTGAGCCAGAAGGAGAAGCCAAATGCTCTTCCTTATGCTTGAGATCCACATCATTGCCTGAAACGCCCGAGAAAATAGCCATATTTACAAGGCAGAGAGCTGCGTGAGGGAAATATTCATGTCATCAACTTTTGACACCTCAGCTCGTATGCTTTGCACCACACATTTGCTAGGGGCCTAACAGCCGCACAACAGAGTCAGAGGAAAGAAAGGCAGTGCAGAGCAGCGACGTTTGCAGGCTGGACCGGGGAGGCGCGAGGATGAGCTCTGGGTCGGACAGGTGGCCGGCAGGACCTCTGTAGCCGGGAATGATTTTCAGATAGCTGGGGAGAGCCAAGCCTCTGAGTGGCCTAAGCTGTATGTGGGACACAGGGAAGCATTGGCACACCCGGCGTATACGTACAACCCTATGACAAGCCAGAGCAGATGGACCTCTGCCGCACGGCCACAAAAGCCTCCACAGCAGAGGAGGCTTGGCTTAATGGCTAATAACAATGCTGCTGTAACTCCACTAACTAGTGTCATCTTCATCAATGTTACAGCAGTTCCCTAAGGTGTTCTGCCCTAGCAGGGAAACGAAGACAGAGACGGAGAGGGAGAGAGGGAAGGAAATCAGGTGCTGATGAAAACCTCCCAGACATGGGTTTCTTGACTTGCATATATGTAAACATCTTGTCCCAGAGAACTAGTTCAGGATAAAAATAGTTTATACTGTCTTGTTGCAAAAGAAACCAAGACTAACCAATTTACTCTTTCCCATTACACCTCTAGCTACAATCATGTGTGAGTGTGTGATTTGTTTTTTTTTTTTCTATTTTTATCTCTTTTCGTCTGCAAAATATTTGGTTGAATGCATACCGTAATACAAAAATCGCTATGAATATATTTGCAAACAGACACCTCCTAGCTGGTTATACTCCTTTCTTTACCCTTTTTTACTTCAACTTTTTTACTTTGTAAACTCTTTAAGGAAGAAATATCTACTGATCTGAACTGATACAAACCCATTTAAGTAGCCATTAGGTATCCTCATAATACAAATAACAGCAACACTGTAACGTATCATGTTATTGTTTGTGAGAGGATCAAATAAAAGATATATAGTGGTTTTATGTTAACAAAGTTACTTGAAAGGGGCAAAGAATATCTTTGGGGAAAAAATTCCGCTGAAATGGACTTAAAATTTTTTTGAGGATTTTTTAAGTGAATGCATTTGTTTATATTAAAAGCTCCAAGTTCTGTCGTCAAGCAGAATGTTAGAAAAACACCCAAAACTATGTTAAAAGACATCCAAATGGTCTTTATTTTTTCAGTCATATCTTAGTCACACAACCTGTAACCAATGTAATGTAATGACAGTAATTTTCCCCTAAGCCCCATCAGAAAAAAAAAAAAATAGCACCAGCAATCATTCCTGAAAATATATTACAACTTCTTTGTGCAAAAGCTCTTTGCTTTGAGTTTATCAGAAGAGCATTTGAGAGGCAGTACACCGATGCAGAGAACCCCAGATCTGAAATTAAGTCTGCAGATAGACCCCCTGTGAGGACTGGGAATGATTTTCAGATAGCTCTGCATAATGGCTCTGTTACCAGTGGAGTTTCAGGAGTCAGAACAAAATGTATTGTTCCTTTTGCATTGCTCAGTAAGGAAATATGAAATAAGCTTTAGTTGATATCATATGGTTTATTTCTCTACTGGTGGGCAGGAGTTTGGAAAAATTTACAACTCCAAATCCAAGTCTGATTCTTCCAGTTTTGCGTTGCGAATATATTCCCAACCACACAAAGTGTTGATTCTATAGAATCTGGCTTCATGATAGAGTTTTGCTATCTAGTACCATAGCTTTAGTATCAATGACAAAAATCTATGAGATGGTAACAAATCTCAGAGAAAGTAAAAAAGTGATTCTCAGGCATGTATTAGAGTAAACTTATGAGGAGGCAAGGACACACCAAAGTGGAATTACATGGAAAAGAATATGGAACGATTACTTTTTAATAAAAGATGTCCAAACATCTCCACTCAACAGTTCAGGTCACTAAAGGCAGGAATATAAGTGCCTACCTGCTGCTACTTCGCTGCTGATAGCCACTGCTTGCCACTTTTTGTGGCCCATTTGACCAACCTGTGCATTATGGGTTGGACAACAGGAGTTTTGCTCTGAGAATTCAAAAGAAGGCAGGAAGGGAGGGAAGGAAAGGATTCCTCTGTATACTGCAAATGAAAGCCAAGGTTTAACAACCAAAATTTTCATGAACAATAAGTCTAGTAGCTCCATTTTCTGATTCCTGTCAATGATGCCTTGATTTAACCTGAAAGGGGTAAGGGCTCTCTTTCTGGATGTAAACCCCCGTTATGGTTTTAACAGAGACTACAAGAACTAGACAAAGGGAAATTTTGCTTCCGGTATGAACACTCTGACCCCTCTGCGTCCATAGTAATTTTCTCAAAATATTCAATGCAGTTCTGTTTTTTTTTTTTTTTTTAAAAAAGAAATACACTGAAATAAAAGTAATTGTTTTCCTCCCTTCTAGATAAGGCACTATAATGAAACTCAAGCCTTATAGTCTTCTAAAATTGTTTTCCTGTACATAGAGTTTAAAACTGAATTTATTAACAATTTAGGCTCCAGTTGCAAGTGAGTTTTTTTTTATAGATTCTATTCAGTGGAAAGAAAAAACATATCCTAGACAAAATGAAAAATCAGCATTCTTCATGGCTGTATAAATACTCTTTGCATGTAATAAAAAATGATTTGATTTGCCCTAAAGATGAAAACAATGGAGTGATTTGAAGAAGGTACACGAAAACATCAGTGTTTTCATGTGGGGATGTAGACCTAGTCAAAGCAGAAACAATTCAGAAGTAATATGAGGCCAAGTTCATTTTTCTCCTAAGATTTATTTATGTTTCTGAATCTTCTGTAATCAGTCTCAGCCATAACAGCTTGTCACGCATTATATAACAAAAGGAAATGATAATAATCTCAGCCCTGTAGGGTATTTTTTTATTCCAGGATGCCCTCTCCTCATTCCATTTTCTAGTATATCTCCACAGCCACCTGTTTAGCCTTTCTGTCTCTCATACGTATCTTAGCAGCTGAGACCCATTTTATTGCAGCTGCGAATCTGCTAATCATGTTTATTATGACAACATTTCTCTCATGCCCAGCAATGTACACACTACGCAATGGACAGCCTGTGTCTCATGTAACCTGATATCAAAGTAGACAGGAGGAGATCAGCGCTAGGGAAGAGGTTCTTCCTCCTTGGGAGCAGCAAAAAACAATTTCCTGACTTTTTGGGAGGGAAGAAGAGTTTAATTAGAGTGTACTGCTGAAAAGAAAAGAGAGGAACAGGAAAAAAAGGAAAACATTTTGTAGGGAAGGAGGTGAAGACAATAGGAGGAAAAAAGTATAATGTCAATGAAGAAAGTATGAAGGGAGCAGAGAACAGGTAGCAGAAGAAGCAGAAGAGGTTTGGAGGGACTAGCAGGACAGCCCAAGGCAAAACATTCAGTTAAAGCTCATGAATTTTCCCTGAAGTGCTAACATCCCTATTTGGTTACTTCTGCCACTCACTGGAGTCTTTATCCAGCTTGTCCTCACCACCTTCTGCACCCCCTGATCTACGAGATGATGGGAGTGCTGAGGTCAGCAGAAGGGTATAAACCACAATGTGGTGCTAGCCAGGCTTGCTACTACAAGTGGTGCAGCTGTGTGTTAGTCTCATTTAGTATAATCTGCTTTCATGCATTAACACCCTGGTTATTTCCAATCATTTTAGGAGAGTGAAGTTTTTAATAGCATTTTTGCTCTTAAATTCTTTGATATTCTTGAAGATTTCTTCCTATCTTATGATATGTGTCTTATTTTCTATAATTAATTGGTTTCACTATAAGAAGGGCCTGTATACTATCTGATGAGTTAGTTTTAGCAGCATTTCATCAGCATACCTTTCTCATTTGTGTAACCTTGAAGGAGCAACTGTGTCTCCGTTTCTCATGTTCAAATGGAAATTAAAAACACAAAGAGAGAAACTAACTCAGAAAATTGCACAACCTAGGCAACGTAGTAGGAAAAAAAATGTACAAATGAGGAAATGGAGACATAAATTAGCACAATAAAAAACTATAATGTGTGAGAACACACAGATTGGCTTCCAAGCATCGGAGATATAGAATAATTTTTAGGGATTTCTTCTATCATCAGTAATGTTTATAGATTTCCAGGCTGATTTTTCTAGATAATCATGTTTTTATTTCTGTTGTATGGCAGTACATTAGCACATTTCTCTACTCTGAAATCAGACAGAGGGAAGAGAACTAGAAATAGAAGCAAAGAAGTAATGACAAAAATTGAGCTGTACTGTAACTCTTTTTCTCCTTATGATTCTGTTGATATATATTACAGCAGAAATTCTGAATCCAGCTTAGGGACATTTGCAGTGAAAATGGGCTTTGCTTCTCTCTTGATATGAAACATCTTCACAAAACATAATTAAAACACTAATAAGCATACTGTCCTAGTACTTTTCAGTCGAAAATCACATGTATAATGAAGAGATCAAACATCGAGAACACAGGTGCTGTTAGAAATAAATCAGCAGATTACTCCAATTTCACGATATCAAGAAAATCTAAACATCACAACCTTCAGTAATTTCCTAGAGATTACAGTAGCAGCATACGTGTTGCTAAAGGGTGGGCTGTGATGATGCTTTCGTTATAAAGCACATCTCTCAAGCATGTAATAATCCAGATATAAAACCTTATGATATGGTTTGGTGCTTTTTTTACATAATGAGATCAGAAATACTCAATCTTTTTAAAGCTAGGCAAATATTTGCACTTTTGCAACTCAAGAATAAATTTTGAATTAAGCAAATTTAGAGAAGAGTTTTACATTCATTTTCTTGTTTACACTTAGATTTTCCTTCCACCTGCTACCTGATCACACTAACTAAAGTCTTCAGTGGGCGTTGTGGCATATGTACCAATCCAGTTCATTGGAAAGAGAGAGTTTAAGACGGGAAGTTTGTCATACGAGCATAAACATGGTCTAGGTGGCATTTCAAAGTAAAATGAGCTAAATCAAAGAGAGAGGATGAACATTGGTTTACTTGAAGTTAGTGACAAAATTCAGTGCAGCCAACATTCACACCCGGACTGCAGCAAGTGCAGTCTCACCTGCAGAATTTAAACAAAAATTTATGTTTAAAACGTAAGGATGAGTGACCTCACTACCATAATAAAGGGACTTAAACAGATGTTATCAGCATGGTCTCCTATGTCATTGGCTAGATCACCTCTTTGCGAAGATGACATAGTAGTTTTAGCATAATTCTATATGATATATAATTACATATATAATAATTCTCCAACTTTCAATTTCATTCAGCACAGAAGGATTTAAAAGATATTACTTGCAACCCATGCTGTAAATAAGAATACAGAGTGAGAAATACAAAGAGAGAAGAGAATTATGGGTGGACAATAATCCCATGTCTGAGATTATGCCATGTCTGGTGAATGATGACCTCTCTGTCATCAGGCCTAGCAATTACTAGATACATAGGTGAGAAGACTGCTGCTAACTTCACAAGTTCACCTAGAGCAAGTCTTTCAAGAGATATGTGACTAAGACATGCCTAACACTGTATTTCTTCCCTAATATTAGGAATGCAGGCTGAAATTTATTGAAGCCTGAATCAGGTCATAGTGTCTAGAAGAAAATGGATTAGAGAAAATGTTCTACAGATTGTTACAAATAGCAAAGTATCCCAGGATTCTTAACTCCTAGACAAAGCTCTTTATGAGTGGTTTAGAAGGAACATTCACCATCCCTTGAGTGAAGGCTGGATTTTAATTGACCCAACCAATCTTCCATATGAAGCCTTTTATAGAGGTGCTATAGCCTGAGGGAGAGGAGCGAAAGCCTCTGGAGAAAAATCCTCCACAAATTGCATCTGCAGCAGGAGGATATGATGATTCGAGTGCAGCTCCAGCACTAGGTCCCTTTTTAAACCCAGAGAAGAAAACAAACATCTAAGAATGCTAAAGGCAGAGACACATTTTGGCTTACAGTACAGATTTAAAGTGTAATTTATTATTGTTAATATATGAGAAAGATGGAGAGCTGAAAGCATTTCTTGAAGACACAAGAAAAAGAGCTAGAAAGGGAAAATAAAGAGGCCGACCAGAGAGAGACTCTAAGTGATAGCATATTAGGAGATGGTTTTCCCTCCTTTGATGATGGCACAACTGTTTTAAATTATTCAGTTTCTTACATAATACTATATATTGTCATGTGGCTATGTCTACATCAGCAGGCAGCCAGAGAGAGTAGAGCAAAGTGGTCAGCTCTGAGGGCCCCACACTATACACAGCTGGGCAGTTTCCTTCAGATTGTCTTTAATCTGGTCCCATGTGAAAAATGCTAAGGAGTGTCTGGTGACCAGCAAGGGCACTCCAAGACCCCCTTTTCCAGTTTAGTTTCCTAAGAGCGACAGTTGCCACAGCCAATACGCTTTGGGTCAGGCAGAGGTGGCAGGAGGAAAAAGTGCTCTTCCTCGGGAAATGCACAGAGCAGGTACTGCCAGAGGAAGTTTCACCAGCTGGCAGGGAGGCACTTTGCAAGTACCACACAGGTGCTAGAAAGCTGCTGGAAAGAACAGGAGGCTTTCCTGAATCTGGAGGGAGGTCTGCCATCAAGCCTGAGAGCAGTGAATAAACTTTGCTGGGTCCCTTTGCTAGGAGCCTGGATGGGATCATTCAAGCCAGGACGAGACTGGGAGTTACTGTACTAGATAGCAAGGCAGAAGAAAGGACTCTTATTTCCTTGTGTGTGTATAATAAGCCAGGAGGAGGATAATTAAGTCTGCTTTTTACTGCTTTGCCTGGAGGAATTGAAGTTTTTTCTGTGGAGAGAATTGCTTTCTTCTCCTTTTACTTTATCGTCTAATCAGAGTCTGGACATAGGGAGCCTTTTGATGGTCTTTAGGTTTACTTGCTTTATGGAAAAAAGGTGGGGCGTTCTATCTCAAGACTGGCTAAATACGCATCTCCCACGCACTACTGCAAACCAAGGCTCTAGCTTGCGACAGTTTACTTTGTAACAGTTAATTAAGCAGGTGCCAAAAAGGCTTCCCAGAATGTCTTGGAATGAGCGCAAAAAATATTGAGATCTATATGTGAATGCATCCGTATGATTGAGATGTTACAGTGTGTCTATGAATAGACTGGGCCTTTGACTATAAAATCATAAGCGTAGTTGCTACGTGAACAAGATAGATACAAGTCATCAGAGGGACTGACATGTACAAACAGATTAAAAGTACTACCTGAATAAATGAACTAAGGGCTAAAGACTAGAACGATGCCAGTGAATAAGATAATTTTTTGTGTAGATTTAAGGTAACGGAACTAAAAGCAAAGGGTAAAAAGAGGAAAGCCTCTCTAAACAGTCTCCAGCCCCTTGAGAAAACAGAAATCCGCATGGAATTTGTTAGTTTGAAGAAAATTTATCCTAGAGGAAATATAAAATCTCACATAATAGGACCGTGTTTGCTTATATAAAAGTGAACTGCATTAATCAAACAAGACTATGTTGTAGTTCGCACAAAACAAATTTACAGTAGCATAGGAAAATAACCCAAACAGATCCTTTTATCTCAAGTTTTTTATATTCAAAATCTAAACCAACAGATAAAAACTTGAACTCTTCCTTGAAAGCCTTTAATTACAGAAGCTATTCACTATATTTCAAAGCAGCAGCATGGAAGACAGAGTTGGTATCATAATCTGCCAGGCATAATTGCCATTATGCAATTCATAATGAATTCTTGTGCCTGTATTTATTTATTTTAAAAAGTTTGTTTTCAATAATAGGCAGCAAACAGTCAAGAAAGGAAAATTTGAAATGTTCCTGTATCAACTTAGTAGCACGATTTGCTGTAAGCCAGAGACAAACCCTTGAAAGCATGAAAAAAACTTGAAATAAATGTGGAGTAGCTCAGCTCTTATGCTGTCAGTAGATGTAATTGGCATAGGATGCATTGATATGAGGGTACTTAAGCTTCTCAAACTATTTCAGTTTGTTTGATTTTTTCCCCTATTATTGTGAAAAATAGTCAAGTAAAAAAAATATTCTTTTTGTTGTGCCCAATTATATTTTACTTCTCACACAGAATTATCCAGGACACTAATAAATGGTGCATGTTTGTGTTTATCTGTGTATTCTTGTGTGAGATCAGTATCAGCAGCTGAGAAAAAAAAAATTCAGTAGATTTTCTCCCACATAGGCATCAACTCTAAGTGATCAGGTATCACCCAGAATCATCCTATATAAATACTTGCTTTTTGATTTTGCGTTTTTTTTTTAAATGAGGTTAATGATGGATGTTGAAGTGCACGCACATTTCTTTTTAAGTGTCTACAGTTATATTTAGGTCCCCAGCTAAACATCCTTTGTTAGTTCCTTTCCTGTGGTTAAAGACACTTTTAGATGGATTCTCAGAAGGGCAAGATAGAATAGCAATACTTTCTGAAAAGAACTTAGAAATTCTTTGTGGTTTTTCTTCCAAGGTCTGGAACAAGAAGACAACAGCTAAATTGCACTGTGCCTGCAATTGCAGCAAGTCCTTGGTCCTCGGCCTTGATCACTGAGATCTGGGTCCCATCAGAAGAATATTCGAAAGGATTGACTGAACTATAGAAAACAGAGTTGGCGAACGATGGTGATGCATCACTGTGTATTACCTTGGCACGGAGTAGAGATGAGTTTGGTGGGAGCAGCTGGGCTCTGCGGGGATGGGAAGGGCTTTTATGCCCCAAAGAACCTGTGGCAATTAGGAAACAGAAGACAAAGCTTCCTCACAGAGAACAGGAAGAAGCAAAGGAGAACACTAAAGTGTTAAGGTAGCTACTGTCCTTCTGCCACTCACGAAAATAAGTTCAGATTTGTAATATATTTATTGTATGCAAAATATACTTTGGGCATATTACCTATACCCTGCTGCTTTGACACAGTGTGCAGACTTTTTGACTTTTTTGAGGGTATTTGACTTTAATCATCATTTCTCTATTTTATGCAAGTGGGTCTTTTAAAATTAAAGGGAGAGCCCTCCCACAAATAGAATAGATGAGCATACAAGCTTGCTTATTTAAATACAGTCAATTGATAAAAATTACATTAAAAACTGTTATTAAAAAAAACAAAGATTGTCAGCCTAACCTTCATTTCTTTATTGTGACATTTCTGAGTAGAAAAATACTTTTGCATAATTGTATGAGAAAGTAGAGTACGTCATAGAGACAGAGTTAACACAGCCTGGTAACGAATGTGGACAGTCTCTGTATCTTTCTTTTGTTGTTAGTGTTACCTAAGATTTCAAAGTAATTGTAAAGTGAGGCTGCGAAAACTCTTTACAGCTATTCCCTCTATCTGCCTCCAGTATCTAGGACAAAACTAGCAAATCAGATTAAGCTGCTTTTGTAAACAGCCTGTGACAGTGCACAGGAGGCAGGTTTCAAGGTTTAATAATTTACTTATAGCTGTAACTTGGAGTAGTCATGCACTATTGGTAACGAGATTATAATTATTACTCCTTTATGTATTTGCTTCTGACCTGCTGAAAGCATGCATCTCTTAACAAATACATATGGTAAATATATATATATATATATATATCTCCTGCCCCAAAAGATGCATGGTTAGAGGGCCAGCTCCCACCACCTTTACTCACCTTGACCTGCACGTTTGTTCTGCAAGTAGTCCCACTATTATTAAAGGATGTCTCATAGCAAGGCTGTAGATGATGAAAAACTGGGACAGGGGAAAAATTGACCTTGTGAATGAAAAATTGGTGGCTCCCGCCTCGTGCTTTTCCCTTTATTGTTTTTTCCCTGCTTTGGGAGTGAGCAGCTTCCCTCCCCTTCCAAATGTGCTGCTCCCTGCTCTTTTTCTCCATCTGTCCCTAATACCCATTGCTCAGGACCCCCCACGGTGGGCTGCTGGTGGGGGCAGCACGGGGGACTACCCACCAGAGGGCACCTGGGACTCATGGGGGCTTTCTGGTCAGAGCAGGTGTTAGTGGACACAGCTATGCTTAATTTCCATGTCTTCTAAGTGGCTGAGATAACCTAACTAATGAGATAGTAACTAAATCTCCCGCCAGACACTCTGATCCTCCTAATATTGTCTTTCTTCCTCAAAATGCAGTTTCCTTAGTCTTAGAGCTGATGGAAATGAGAGAAACTTGGAGAAAGGAGTGTAGGTTTTGGGGTTTGGTAATTACCTTTTAGCAACATGTTGAATACCACGCTTTCACATGGGTCTGGTCACACAGTTACAGAAATACCTTATGACCTGGGTCAGACGCCTGAATTTCTCAAGCTTAAAAAGAAGAAAAGGTAAGTCATTTCTTTTGGTGGTCATGACCAGTACACAGCAACATCTGCACATTTGTATGCATCTCAATGGAACTACTCTGTGAGTAAAGTTTGTCATATATTTCTGCAAAAATGCCAATCCACGCTTATTCCAAATACACATCTAACATCTAAAAAGAAATTCTTGTTATGTTCAGTGATCTGAAAATTTTTCACTAGCTGTCTTTCCAGTTGTATTTCTAGGCTAATGTTGCTTCTAAGCCAGTCATTTTTATTTGAAGTACAGTCAAAAGCTATTATCGTATTTATGAATAGACCACCATTTTTGAATCCTCAGACCTTCAAAGAAACATTTTCTTCCTAAAGTAGAACTGTGGACTACTATTCAGTGAGCTTTATGCCTGTGACAATTTTCAGCTGCCAGACCATGGCGGTTCCAGAAAGCCATGCATACCTATAAATACTGAGTTACTTGTTTTATTTATCTGTTTTTATTCTGAATAATATATGTTAAAATTCTCAGGGGAAAAAAAAGAAAAAAAAGAAAATTTCAACTCCATTAAGTGAAGTCTTCCACAAGGTTAGAAATATCTAGGGTGAAACTTTCATGACAAACTTTGCCAACACAGCAAAGTCAGTTAGGAAAAAAAACATGTAACATACACATGCAGAACAGAAAATAACCCTTATGTTTTTCTGGGATAATTTCTCTTGCTTTGTAGGGCAGTCTACATTAGCACAAGCATAGTTTTGGCAGTGTGATTAACAACTGATGCAGTTACATGACACTTCACTCTGTTACCTATGATTTTTCTGCAGGCGACTGCAATCTTCCCCTTCCTTCTTTTATAGAAGGCTTTGAATCTTTTCACCATAAAGTTGTTCAGTGGTGAAAACTCTCTAGATGCTTGAGGATGATATGATCGTTTTGTGATCTTAGATAAAATTTGCTCCTGCTCGATTACTTTACTCCAGAAACTTCACCTTGAGCATATTGTATTTCATGAAGGGGAGTCATTCATTACTAAAAAAGATTAGTATTCCAGCTTCACCCCAAGGACTTACTCCTGCTTGGGCAATCTGAGAAAATATTACTTTTCCTAAAGACAATGAAATTAGAGATGTCTGATCCTCTTTCTTTTCTAGAATCCCTGTGTATTATTTTAGTGACTTTTCTGAAACACATCCATAAAGTCAGTGCATATCTGAATAAACTGTAGGCTAAGATTTGTGATAAAATATGTGGAATATAAACTAGAGTGCTTCTTCTATGTTTAACCAAACAATGGAAAGTAAGTAGCTGAAGGTGGATTTCCAAGGCACTGAAGAAAGCTTTCTATGATCATTCAGTATTTCCAAGCCAGAACTATTTAAATGAATATATTTAATAAATTCAAGACCTTCTCTAGGAATGGTATTGCAACACAAAAAAGTAGGGTACAACAGCAGCCAGAGGCATTCATGAGATGGTTCTTGAACCAAGTAGAAATAAACTTTGAATACATTGTTTGGGCTTCCCTCTTCGCTTTTGTATTGGGGCAGGTCATCTTGGCTTGTTAGATAAGTTGATGTTGTGAAGATGTCATGGCAAAATCTTTCCTGTTTTTTTTTAATGCTGAATTATAGAAACATATTGTGTTCTTACCTATGAGGGTATAGCAACTATCACTGTATTAATAAAAACAATGGAAGGCAACAGTAGTCAGAAGAAAGAACAGAAAAAGCTACTTCATACAAGGAAACAAATTCAGTCAAGAGTGGCAAGGTAATGGATCTCAAGAAACCTTTTGTAGTTACTGGAATTATGAGAAATGTGGATCAGTGAAAAGGAGAAAGGTAGAATAAACTCACAGAAGGAATGTACACTGCACCCTGAAGTTTATAACAGAAAATAAAGAAAATGGAGACTTTGTGGCAAACTTTGAAAGAGTCACTGAGAAACGTGGCCTAACTGTGAATGACTGTTGGAAACCAGTGCAGACATATAACAAAACATGACATAGGCTGGCTGGTGAGGAAAATTATTCTGCTGCAAGGTATATACTGTTGTGTTTTTGTCAAAAAAAAAACAATAGAGGAGACCATGGCAACCAGAGAGGGTGAAGAATATTTTATTCAGGTGACAGATAATGAAGTTTTTGGACTGGATCTTCCATGGCATGTTATTCCTTCTACAGACTGCAGTCTAGCCTGGAGGATTGATATATGATTATAATTACAGCCTACAAGAAATGGTTTTCAGCTTGCAATCTAGTTTGCTGTGTGTGTTTGTTATTTTGCAGCTTTAATTTTCAGGGGCTGTGCGTTACAAGTAATTGTTACACTTAGCATAAATTACATAGGTGGAAGAAAGACACATTGTCAGTGCTCTGTGAAGAGTAATTTGCCTAGTATGGGCTCACAATGCGTTATCTTACAATGCCATAATTAATCATGCCCCTTTTGGCAAGTTAGTGTCAGCTGCAGAGCAAAAGACTTCTGTTGAATCACAACACCCTTGTCTTCATTAGCTACATAAAACCTTTACAATTGCAGGGGCAGACTGACAGTGCTTTAGCAACGCAGGTTCTACCCCTGTGTGTACCCGCTCAGCTGGGAAGACCCATTCAATGCAAGAAATAAGCACTTGGCAGAATGAGCAAAAGATTCATAACCTGGTCCCTTAGCTCTCAGCTTGTTCTAAAATGCATGGCTGGCTATACATTGCAAATTTTACTTATCTTATCTGAGGATATTTAAGCGCTTATGAGTGCATAACTGCAAATTACTGACAGATGTGATTGTAACAAATACAGCGCTTTCTTGCATGAAAAATTGATTACATGAATTGGCCACAATTTAAATCAGAGCCACGGTATAGAACATTTACTGAAGGCTGATTTCAGCTAAGAATACAAATGATTGTGTTTGGCCTGGGGTACCTTCCACCACAGAAGACTAAGGAGGGGCATTGTCAGATACTTATCTGTGAAAATCACTCAATACCAGATCATTAATTCCCCCGAAACAGAGGCAAGTGCATAGGGCTTGCAAAGAAATTCTTCCTCTGTGGTAGCCAATACATCTGAGAGAGATGCACAGGGAGAAGGGAGCTGTATTAGAAAAATGACTGCCATTGCTTCCTTCTTGTTTTGGATGGACAGAAACAGTAATCAAACTTCAGTGCTGAGAGTCACAGCTCGGTCTTTGCTCTCTCTATGGTTTTGGACATTTTTGTTTTCGCATGCACAGATGAAAGCATCTTAAAGGCATCTGATAGCCAGGAATTAAGGCCTCTTTAAGACAAAAGGTCTTTAAGATTCTGAGCATGTGGGTTTTTTGAGGGATCTTAAATTGGAACTCAAGACCGGTGATGTATAAAATCAGAAGGTTTTTTTCAAAAGTCTTGGTCAGTAATTTTGCATGGTTACAAGTTAATCACTAGATGAATGCCTCATTCTTGCTTTCCCCATGTGCCCTTAAAGGACAAAGGGAAAAAATGAAGAGCAGTGTACTGAGTGAAGACGAAAGCAAGAGAACCAAACCACAGTGAGGTGAAAGTGTTTATTACTTGTGTTTTCTAATTCCACTACACACATTACTGATGGTGCTCTTGTTTTAATGAGCCTCACAGTCTCTATTTGTTGGGTCATATGTACAGAGTCACTAATAGGATTTTTTGGCAGGATATGGGCCACTTTCAGGAAGTACAAAGAGTGCCTCTCTGCCCACACCTGTGGGCAGGGTCAGGGAGTGACCAGGACAGAAGGAGATCTCCAGCACTTTGTCTAAGAGAAGCTGAACCTTTCCATCATCACTTCAGACGCACCCTGCTGCCGCACAGGTATATTTCTGTGTGAGTGTCTGGGAGGTTCCACCACTTTGCTTGGGGATGTGATGGTGCTGCTCGGTGACACCAACACAGTCGTGGAAGCTCTGGTTGCATTGAAGATGTCTGGAGTTTTTTTAATGAGATTTTCACATAAATATTTCAGTCAAACAGTACAACGGGCCCATTCTAACTATAACAACGTCAAAAAGCTTTCCATAGTAAAAGAGTGGAATATTACAAAGCGATTCATAAATACTGTACAAGGCATTTTCTGAAATACCACTTTCTGTAAATTAAAAAATAAGCCAGGTCTATCCTGAAAGTCTAAATACTAGAAGTCAAATAAAAGGAACCCAAATTTGATTTAATTCCTCTGTTTTTTATGTTTTAAGCCAGTTGTCCAGCTCACAGTCTTCAATATTTGCAGTGGCAGCCCTGCAACTTTTATGAACTCTCAGCACCAACGTTTATAAGTCTGCCCACAAAGAATGAGAAGGAGGTAGAGAGAGAACTGAATAAAGAAAAAATGCAAGTGGAGGGAAGAAGCAGTCTTAGTATTCCTACAGCACTCAGTCATTCAGACAAGAGAGCCCTGCAGAGATCATGACCTTGGTATATTTATTTTCTGCAAGTTTATCTATTGCAAATGGTGGTAGAACAGAATTAAGTACTAAGGCAATACAGGTTAGCGGAAAGGGCATAGGCCATCACTGACAGAAAATATCTAGACCACTTTCAACCACTTTTCCTCTTCCTCTTTTTCTGAGAGGAGAATGTATTTGAATTTATATGTTCAAGTTACACTCTGGACAGGATATGAACCTATATTTATTGTCATTTTATTCTCTTGTGTCTCTTGCAACACGTAAAACTTTTCTGAGAAATTGTTCTGCATTAGCCAACAACAATATGCATGTGTATTCACATATTGTGAATAGTGTAACAGGCTAGTTAAGCAATTGGTATTGCTGTTTTCAAGACAACTCATATATTCTTTTCTTAGTTTTACTGATCATTTGCTTTTCTCTCATTTGTTATTTTTAACTAGTCTTGACAGCACATAGTATCTCATTTTCTGTGTACTTTTTATTGGAAGGCTGCCTCAGGTAGAGGTCTGTTTCAGAATGTCATTCTAAACTCTAGAGTAAATTTAGAAAGTGGATTATTCACTTTTTTCATAGAGAAAAATCTAAAGGAGGAAACAGAAGGGAACTGCCAAGTATGAGGAGAGGAAGTGCCTTTACATACAAATTGTGGAGTTAATTTGATTTCATATGCAAGAGTAAGGGTTAAAAAAAAAACCCTAATGGAAGGAAGGTGCGTCATGGCCTATAAATAGACTGATGCAATGTAACCTTTAGCTCAGGAAATCACGAAATAGGAATTGCTAAAAGCTGGAAAGGTAGACAATGGGGACTACATTTCTTTCTTATAACAAAGATTTCACTCTAATCAATAAATAGTCAGAGAAAGAATACTGGGATAAAAAGCTATTTTGTCTGATTGAATATGGCAAAATTAGGTCACCATTCTGTCTCTTCTTTTATGTTAGCTGTAAGCTGTGTTTTTTATTTTCCTATATATAGAGGGTTTGTTCTTAAAGTGAGAACATCACAAATGGCATGTAGAACCTGGATATATGCAGTAGTTTTTCATTTCTGACTACAGAATGGATTAAAGCTAGAAATTATGGGAATTTTGTCTCTGATCCTGTGGTTCGGTTATCAAGTCTTTTGGAGGTGTTCATCCTCTTGCTATTACATAGCAAACTTTTCCTTTTTTTTTTCCTTAGTGATAAAATAGAGGTAGTGAATATATGCTCATCTCACGGCTGTTGTAGATTAATTATACTTGACTTGGAAAGTATGAAGTGCTTAGTATTACATTCACCTGACATCCTGATGGTGAGAGAATCTCATTTTTTCATAATATGTCTCAGGTAATGATTGGCCAAATGATTTTTCTTTAATACTATGTGTGACAAATGACATCATTGCTGAAACATTTTAGATTCTGCCCCGAAATTTTCCCCTGTATTGATGATTTCTAAGTTCTTTCATTGTAGATATTGTTAAAAAGATCTGACAATTCTAATTCGGTAGAAACAAACTAACACAAAATCAATATAATTTTTTGACCTCTTGCCTATCAGATAATTTTCAGATAATTTAGACAGTAAATGGAACTCAGCTCTCATGTTACTTCACACTAGATTAAGACTGCATGTTTTACTCACAGGATACTCACAGGATCAGCCTTACTTTTCCACTTATTCTGGTGCAATAGTCTGCACATTCCTTGCTTAAATCTAGATGAAGCTATTGCATTTGTATTTGATGAAGCTAAGCTGTAATGGTCAGTATCTTCCATCGCAATGTCTATCTTTCTCCTTTCACTTAGGCCACCCACGGAGGGGTGCTAGGAAGGACTTGCTTGTGTAGGAGATTGAACAGTACTTATGGTCCCTCACTGTTCTGGAGAGATTTTAATTTCACTCTTATGCTTTCCTTGCCATTGCTCCCATTCTCACCCCATCATCAAAATAAACGGCTTGTCTTCTGTTATCTTCCTACTTTGTCTTGAGTCCACAAATACTAGCACTGGAAGTGAACTTATTAGAGGCTAATTCTATAGGAGTTCTTCCTGAGTAGAGTGAGACTAATATTAATATTATACATAACAAAGCATGGGTTACAGATAGCCAGAAGTTTCAATTGCGATTAGGTCAATTCAGAGAACGGGAAGTATCATACAATTGCACAGTACTGAATGTCCTGGCTTTGGTCTGAGTACCCTTTGTGCCTTCAAATAGCTAAAACCCCTTTGCAGATTCTTATTTAGAGCTATACACAGTCACCCACACTGAGAGACTCCCATGAAAACATTCTCATTACATGCACTAGCTAGTTGCACTTGCCTTGGAAAGAAGATGAGTTTGACAGAGCACAACAGAAATGCACGGATTTAGAAGAATGCTTAAACATATCTTGATGTTGCAGAAGCAGCTTTCTTGTATTCTTATGATAATGAAATTAAACATATCATCCTTAATAGTGCCCTATTTTCAATGTCTCTGTAACTGCCGATTTATAGGGAGAGAATCTTTTATTAAACTAACCAGCATCGTAGAAAGAAGCAGATGTACTTTTGGACGCACAAGTACTATACTAATATCACACATAAACTCTAGCTTTATATTTATGTTATTAAACCATTCCTGTTGCTTTCTACTTGTAATTTATACGCCATACTCATCCTCAAATAACCTTCAGACCTTTCTGACAACTACTGTGGAAATTAATAAAACACAGATTTCATCATAAATTTGAGTGAACTAGCTATAGTTATAGAGAAGACAGAATAGAGCTAAAGAAAAGAAAGACTGAGAAAATCCTCTAAAGTTTAAGCACAGTGGTACCAGAGCACAGCTCAGAGAGTGAATATCCAACTTACTAGCACTGGTCAAGGTCACTGTCTTTACAGATGGCTTATATATTACTAGGAGAAGACTTTAAAAGACTATTTGGCTTGTTCAAGTTGCAAAAATGAAGAAAAATTCCAGCAATTCAAGAAATCTAAAGTGAAGTAGTTTAGCTAGGAAGAAATTTTAAATATTCAATATTTTAAGTACATATACCCAAAAGTGGGCAGCATAAATACTACACAAAAAACAAAATACTTGATAGATTAGTACTCTAACTGCTGTTTTACATGAGATATAATTTAGCCTTTCCCTTGTAAAGCTAAGTACTAAACCAAGGTTAGTAGTAGGGGCAAAGTAAATTACTATATTTAAATATCCTCTGTTGACATTATTAATACTTCTGCCCTGCAAAGTACTGAACACCTCGAATTCCCTTGGTTTCACCAGGACCAGAAATTAGCGCTTGTGTGTTACCATATAAATTTGACCTAGCCAAAGTAGAGCTACACCAGATCAAAACAAGAATGGCTTTTTTTTTTTTTTTCTGGTCATCTCTAAGGCGTTTATAGACCTGAATGCTGTTGCATTTGAAGGAGTCATAGGACACTGGAAACAATGGCTTAGTGATTTCTGATCCTGGATAGGGCTTCAGGAGAGAGAAAACTTGCAGTTTCAGCATTGAAACTGGGAGTGATACTACTTTGTTGTAACTGTCATTAGAAAAATAGGATTAACACAGATATTCAAATGATGTGTTAAGCACCAAATAAGCTTTGAATATTAGCGTAGATTGGGTGACAGAGATCCATGGGCAGCAGAACAAGCTCCATCTGATTCCCTTCGAAATGGAGATTCCAAGTCAAATAGGGAATTGCAATTTCATTTTGTTCAGACAAACCAGAGAGAGTGGACGATGTTTTGGTATGAAAAATAACTCCTCTGGAAAGTATAGGGAGTCTTATGAGCAATACTGAAACCCCCCATCTGATCTGATCTGGCATTAGAGGTACTATTATTATCACAAAATGTAGTTACACTTAGTGTAGTGAAAACTATTGAAAAGTTTAATATTGACAGGAAGGTTTTTGCAAGTTCCTCTGGTAAATTCATATCATGCATCATTTTGCGGAGGAGAATAACTTAAAATGTGATTCTTTTGCTAAAGCATTTTCCAGCATTTCCCTTCTCTTTTTGGTATTACTGACTTTCTGTTTTATAACTCACTTCTATTTAGCAATTATAGAAGAAATAGAAAACTTTTTTGTTCAAATAAATAAAAAGCATAATTTTTTCTTTGGTTAAAAGTTACTTGAACTAAATAGCTTTGGTTCAATTTTTATTTTTTCAGTACCTGTAAACACTCAGAACCAAGATCAAGTATAATTTATCTTCAGCTGCCATTATCTATCTCAAGTACAAAATTTTTTCAGTGATTTGTGGGATACTGGCACAACAACTGTAGTGACACTATTTCACATCGACTATGTCAGAGCAAACAATTTACAAGGAACACATTATTCCTTAGAGCTAGTCTTTCTTGCACTTTGGCAACATGTTCAGATTATGATCTCTCAGAAGTGTTTTTCAGCTGAATACATTTCACTATAGAGATACACTCTTGAGCACCTTTACTTTGAACTGGTCATTGGAAGTTCACTTGCAGATATTGCAAAAGTCTTCATGAGATTGGGCTGAAAGCTGAAATGTGTTGCTTACAGGAAAACTGATCATGGAAGCATCTACCTGTTAGCTCAGCAATACTTTTGTCTCATGTTTTTCACTAAGCCAACTCTGTAAAGCACAGGTTTGTAAGTAAATGTAGAATAGTTTTTTTTCCCACTTAGTTCTGTTGTGGTGATTTATTATGAATTTGATGTGCCAAGTGTAGCACCTAATGGATCAAACCCACGGATTCTCTCTTATACATTTATGGACGAGCTCTATCTTTTCATCTATCAGTCCAAATCCGGCACATAGTCTCATGTACTTATGAAACTCAGAGGTTACATGTAGGCATTTGATGTGTGCATATTCTATGGAATAGACCCCCAACTTAAAATATACATATTTAACTATTGAATTAAGAGACCATCTTTATTTTTAATATTTCTGAAGATGGAGCTAAAATTATTGTCACTCAAAAGCATCTGCTTCTTCCATCAAATCCCATACAACTTTAGACCACTATCATGTGTACTAAACAAGCTAAAGGGTTAGAGTATGCTAGCATGCCAGAGTGAACTGAACATTGCTTAAAACTCTGAAGCAAGTAGCAGAAAGGAAAGATGAAGGAAAAAATAGCGTTCAGAGTGATACTAGTCCTGTATTCTCTCAACCCATTTTTATTTTTTAGTTTGAATCATCTTAGTTAAAGTTAGGGGCATTTAATTAAAAAGCAGTCCTCACTTGCATGTTGTTTTTTAGCCTGGAGCAAAACTTTATGAAAATGTCAAGCCAACTTTCACTGTTGGTGCAAAATTGTTCAATATACTTCTGTCCACTATAAACACTGAATAAAGTTGCTGATTTATATGAGGGAAATGAATGCTTTCCAGAAAATTCCTATTTTAATAGATTTAGTTAGTACTCCCTAATAGATGTGAAGCAAGCAGAGTTCCCTCAAAAACACTCTCTGAAGAGCCACTGATTTTGATCTTCTACAGAAGTTTCCACACAACTTAACAGAAACTTCTCTTGGCTTTTGATGCTTTACTACATCTGTAAGTCTAGTATCTTACAACTATACTCTTCACAGAAAAAAAAAAAAAGAAAACTACTTACATTACGCAAATCTTTATAAAATCATTCCAGTTGTAAACTGCGTTAATAGTATTTTCCTTTGACTCCACTAGCATTAGATTTGCATTTCCTTTCAGGTCGTACCTAGTATTTTACAATGATCAGAGCCACACCAGAGCAAGAGAACAAGCTGCATTCATACTCATACCCTTTGACTGAGAACACGTGGTCTGGACCCCATAAATTCTCCTATCCATAGTTCCCTGGTGAGATGGTAAGTTTTTTTTCTCCGAGGGGGCCATCTTTCTAAAAGATGAGCACAACAGAATAATTCCTTAATGGAAGACAAACTGATTGCAAAAAAAAAAAAAAAAATTAAACAAAGAAATAATTTGTTTACCAGATTAGGCTGACACTTTTTACAGGAACCCCCTGTAAAGGGGTTAACCTCAATTACAGTAAAAATGTCAAACCCCAGCTCTAACTCTTTCTAAGAGCATTCCTCACTCAGAGTGAGCCTAGGGACAGAGTCTCTCTTCCTTCCTCACAGAGGCAAAGCCCTCAGTACTCAGCGTCCCTCACCATTTTGACCATTCAAAAATGTAATGCCTTTGGGCAGCATCTTCCACTTGAGTCAACTCTCTTCTTGTCCATATGGGAATATCAATATTTCCAACTCTTGCAAAACAGCTCATTGCAAGGTAGGCTTTGGATGCCCCACAACACACTAGCTAGGTACCTTTCTACCTGAGTTGGTTGGGGTGTGTTTTGGAAAGCATGGAGGAAAATAGATTAGAAGGTCTGTCAAAATTCAGCGTAAAATTTACTTCCATTTGTTGTGAAATAGTTATTGACGGCCATAGCCTCCTATTTCATTTCCTTTACAAGGATAGAAGAGACTTTGAAATATTGTATTAGATTAATTAAAGTAAATAACTTCTATAAATAAAAAAGAAAGAGTAGATAATTTACATAAATTGCACTCTTTTGCCCTGCATTGCATGTTTTAACTTTCTATATTTTGTTTTCCGCAGAGCCTCATCATTCAGTCTTATTTCACTTACTTGTACATTAATATACAACAGTTCTTATATCCTTTCTTATATTCATTCAGTAATACTTAAAGGACTTCTGCTTTGAGTCAAACTTGAATCTTTTTAACTTCCACTGAAAATGCTAATGTTTATATGCACAACGATTCATTTCAATCATTTCACTCTGAGATTTGAAAGGAATTGTGGAGTCTGGTGTATACAGTTTCACTAAAGGCAAAAATCCTATCTGCTGCCTTCTGGCTCAAATACAACATGCAAAAGGAATTGGGGAGCCAATCTCAAGGAGCAAAATGAGCAATATAATCAGTTCATCTCCTTCTATATGAATAAAAGGTAGATTTTCCCCAAGACTTTTCTATTCTAATAAATGTTTGTAGCCTTTCTGTTTATTTATACTGAAAGATATAGACAAATAATGAATAGCTCTGGACATAATCACTGAATTTCTAGTTACTGAAAACTAGCATACAATCTATATGGTTCAGAGCACTATTTGATATTTATGATTTCAGCTTTCTATGAATATAGAAATTCAGTAATTATTACTGTCAGTATTTGTTATTTCTTTGCAGTCCACTTTAGCTCATAGGAATGTGAGTTCTTGCGGTTTCATTTAGAAAGTGGGAGATGCTTGCCGCTCTGGGTTTCTGTCATTGTATATTACATTAAAAAGCTGTGAGAATCTACCATTTTTCAAAACTTCAAATCTTTTCCCTAATGCATGATTAAACTGATAGTTTCTTCTTAACGGTTTCCCAACTCCATTTACATTTCTTCCAATTCTTAATTTTTTTTAAAGTAGGTCCACAATCACTACTGAGACAACTTTTTATTTCATGTTTTAAATATAATGTTATTTCATATATTTAGGAGATCTTTGTATTCTTTATTAAAAACTTTTTAAAGTGAATATAAATTTTGAGGAATGGTAGAAATTCAAAATTGATCATTCTTGACATGTTAAATGGGGTGAGGTTTGCAACAGTAATAATGCCTGGGACAACACCTAGCTATCTGATCCCATGCGGAGAGGTTTCCTTGTCACACCATTTAGGCCAGCTAAAGCTCCCTATAAGAATGCTCCAAATAGGCATCTGACCCACACCGTTGGGAAAAATGGACCACACTGAAAACCAGTGTGAGTAAAGGGAATTTCCTTTATTTTCCTCTTGTCTTCCTATGTCTCAACAGCCCACTTGCCTTGCATAAAAATAGGAGTAAGTTACTTTCATTTACAGTTCCATTAGTTCCATTATAACACTGAAAACATATATACTTGAACTTGCTCTTGATAAATACATTTTCCAAGGTTCCTCAAATGCAATGATGCCCATATTCTGTACCAGTGGAAAGCGGCAGCATATACAAGCTACACTAGTTTAAACATACTCAGGAAATACCTCCTTTTTTATATAACTGGTAAGCTTAATGCAGAGTTAAGTGCTGTGATAAGAAGAAACAGAGCAATTCCTTGAAACAACTGTGGCTTTCAATTTCAATTGAAAAAAAAAAACAACTGTGGCTTTCAATTTCAATTCCTTGAAACAACTGAAGCAAGTCCTTCAAACAACTGTGGCTCACCTCAGTATTTACAGCGAGTGGATATGCTCCTACTATGTTGCTAGCTTTGGCAGTGGGGTTTAGGAGGGCTTCTCAGCTCCCTGGTCTTCAACCACGTTGTCCTGTCCTCATATGAGGATGACATTTGGTCATCCCTCCTGAAGGCAGGACTGTTCTCTGCACTTGCTGGGACAAATGCAGCTGCAAGGCCAGTTTTGGACTGGGCTTCTGCCTTTCTTTTTTAGCGGATGAATGAATGTCAGGTTTCTCCCAGGTTTTCCTTTACTTTTTGAAAGGGAATAATTGGTTCTATTAAAAAAATAAAAAAGAAATATAGACTACTTCTCACGAGGTGTCAAAAAGGTATCAATCATTTGCTTTTGGAACAATGCTTGTTAGAAAGATAAGCACCTCCAGGCCAGTTTAGGAAGGAAAAATATGAATAAGAGAAGAATTTTATTCTTACTTTGAGTTTGCACAAGAATGGCAATTAGATGTTCTGTTCTCTCAATTGGTGAGCTGTGCTTCATTGATAGCTTTGATATAAGAAAGTTTATAAAACTGTCAAAGATGCTTCAAAGGGTATTTCTCGCAACAAAGTCATGACCTAAATCACTCATCATGTGTTAAGTGCACTAGGCATGCTACATCTTAGTTATCAAAAGAACCAAATATGAATCTAGCATAAGGAATTTTTGTAAAAGATAGCTGATCTAACTCCAAAAGAAATTCTTGAAAGGGCAAATTTTAAAAAACTTGGAATCTAATCTTACCATGGAAAAATAAAATACTGAATTGATTCACTAGCAATACATTTACATCTTCATGAAGATATTTACCATTGTTTTATACTTAGATATGTAAAAAATAACATATGCCAATAAACCAATAATTAAAATATAGTAAAGTTCTGGCTAATTAAGTAAGAAACTAATAAAATAATACAAATCAAAATGATAATTTCTTAAAACTATTTTCAAGCTACCTGAAAATTTGTGTAGGTAAAACAGGGCAGAGGATGGATTACTGTGTTGCAGCTCTAGTTACTCTCCTGCCATACTAAGATTGTGTGCAGTTTCGAGCAGTTCTTGATCTGAAACCATTGCATGCTATAGACATTCAAAAATTGGAATCAATAAACATTGATGTTATTCTTCCACAAAACTGGTTAAGAGTGGATCAGAAAGATTATATTGTAAAAAATATGTAGAAAATAATCATCTATCAATATATGAAAGTCTTCAATTTATGTAAAAATGGAAAATAGAAAAAAAGAGTTACTGTTCTATGTTACAGTTGCTATTAAACTGCCTGTATGCACACACACACACACACACACACACACATGCACACACACATATATATATATATTTAGAGGAGAAGAAAAATGTGAGAAATAAATATATATTTGTTATTTCAAGCATGCAACATATAGGAAACAGTCAAAAATTTAGAATTCCTCTTCCAAATTCAGTATACGAGTCTGTATTTGTGCATTTGTGAGTATGTCCACCCACAGGTGTTATAAAGAACTCAGATGCATGGATAGAGATATTATGATGAATTTTTCTAAAAAAAAAAAAAAAAATATGAAAATTTAACTTCTGAAAAGAATGATACATGTAATAAACATAATCAAACCAACATGAAAATTCATAATGGGTTCCCTTGAAAATGGACCTGTGTTTGAAAACTCACCAGCAGGAGAATTGAATCTATTTTATCTGTTTCTCATAAAATTCATCTCTTCTGTGGGTGGCTCATAACTTTCCATCCATATATGATATAAAGAGGAGACATATTTCATTATTTCTTCTGAGTCAGTTTTTACTTTTTTGTTTTCAGGCAGAAAACATTTGTTGGATATTAAAAAGAAGAAAAGATGTGGGAAAAGAAAGCTGTAGGAAAAAGATTTGCTTGGAACTTCTTAACAGTGACCTTTCTCATATGCAGACTTAAAGCCTTGCATGCTAGATCCTGTGAATAAATACTGTCCTATTAAAATCGATGGAAATTTTTCCATGAACTTCAGTGAAGCTGGAATTGCACTGCTGACTTCATTCAGTGAGACAGATTTAATAATGCTGGAAATGACAAGGTTGACTTCAGAAGTAAGTTAGCTGGATCACATTATTTGGCTCAGTGTGTTCCAAGTAGACCATTTAGGGGTACCCTTTGAACCAAAAAGTATACATTTCTAGCAGTATAGTTTTCATCTAAGTGCTTATTTCTGCTGAGCATCACTAATTTCTTTCAGTGATTATGCACTTAAGACCATGTGAGTAATAGAAAAGCAAATTAATGAGTGGGTTCATGAGTGGGTACACAGATAGGGGTATATGAAATAAGGGTAGAAACCCAGGAATCTGTTTTATATTGACAGCCAATTCTCGTACTGAGTTTTGTTTTACGAAAGACCTCAAGCCCAGGCACCAGGATTCGGTGTTGGTTACTAAATTTGAGCTCTTGGTCTTGGTATGGTCCAGTTTTCAAAATCTGTGGGAGTTCCTGTGCAGATTACTGGGTTTGAACAAAAGACCTCATATTGTAAAAATCTTCAACCATTTGACACTTGTTTCTTTTCCTTTAGACTCTTGTAGATCTGATATTTCATGGTTCTGACTGGGCAAGGACACATCAAAAGCAGCATTTTAAAATCTATTTTGGTACTTCTATTTAAGTCCTTTTGGGGACAAACAAGTTCTGAAAAGGTTTGCTTAAAATTTGTTGTAATTTTCTGGTACAGATATAGACAAGTTTCATGATTTCTCCCATCTATAGTGATAACTAGCAGAAAATTGAGGTTATTATGAGGCCCTGATCTGCCAAACATTTAAACATCCAATTTAATTGGTCCCATTGAAATCACATTACTTTACAAAGAAATAAGTCACATACTCGAAAAGAAGATAGACAGTCACCTAAGAGGAGTTTTTACTTCAAGCAGACTTCAGTTACTTTCAGAAAAAAAAAAAAAAAAGCTGTTCCAAAAATTCAGCTTGACTCTACTTATTCAAGTAATTTTGTCTTTCTCCCCACAAAAACAGAAATGGAATGATTTTGTGCATATTTACTCTTAACAGAGAAAAAGAGAGTCCATCAGAGGGCAATGTTGTTCATTATTTACCTATTTTGCAAAAATTCCCAGAGAATTGCTGAACACAAGTTAAGAAAAAGTGATTCATCTTTATTTTTAATGCCCCACTTTCCCAGACAGTTCCAGTTTTGAAAAGGTCTCATCTAGGCAGAAGGGAGGGAAATGGAAGAGGAGGAAGGAAAAGAAAAAGAATGTTTCCATCTGTCACTTACTGTTTTCTTCTAACAGCTGCTGATTTGACTAATGACAGTTGCATAATTACCATTTCACACGTGTTTGATAATGTTCTTTGTTTGGACTGCCAGTTGTCTTGATGGAGTACCCTCAATGGTGCTATTCAAGAGTGGAAACCTGCTTATTTAAAATCCATGCCTACAGTGATTTGAAGAGCATGAGCTCCCTAAGTGAAACGTTCATGCCTTCATTGCAAACATTTTTGGTAGGTTTTTAATTTTCCCTCTGAAAATTCCACTGCTGGAAATCTGCACCAATGTTATAGACCTTTTTTGGGTGCACAAATGTCTTTCTGTGCATATCAGTATAAATGTTCAAGAAAGCATAATAATTAAGCTGACATGTAAATTAATTTACCAGTGCCTTTTAAAAGAATAGATAATAGGAGCCAGTGTACTTCACCATGGCTCTGATCCAAAGCTCATTTAATAGATATCATTTGCATTACGCCTTGATCTATTAACAAAAATACTATCTGTACCGATAAGGCTCTCTTCAACACATCAGGATTTATTTCTGAATCCAACATTTCCCTATGAAGTTATAAATTAAGTTATAAATGAAGTTTTTGTAGCAATTGAATCATTCCTTCTAGTCATTTAGCAATACTCCCACTATCCTATGTAGGGAAGATTCCGTACGAGGCCTGATAGGAAGTTAACCAGAATTTTTATTTAAATTCTTCATCTGCTTTCCTAACAATGAATATTCTTACAAAATAATTAGACTACATTATAAATTTAGCTTTAACAAAAAGCAATCTATTTAGAGTTCCTCAGGGAGCATTTTTATAATGTAAACCCAACCAAAAGCTCTAACATGCTTTCATCTTTCTGTTTCCAGCCTACATTCCCCGATCAGAAAATACTAGTTAAGATTTTCCTCAGCAAATGAAAGAACACTTTTCTCATGGAAATATTCAGGAAAACTAATTCTATTTGTTGATTTGTTAGACCAATATAGAATTAGCAAATTAGAAAAAAAATCATGAAGTAAAAGGCCATTTGAAAGCTGATTTCCTCGGTATCCAAAAAGTATTCCAAGATATAGACAGTAAATGGGAAAACTATGGTTCAGCAAATTTGAGCAATAGATCACTTTATTATAGATGGATATTGTTATGTGAGTAGAGATTTAAGATCTTAATTCAATTTGCAAGTTCTGAAAATATTGCCTAAAGTTACTTTAAGAATTCTGAAAAATGATTAGAAGTAAATGTGGGAAATGCCTGTCAACTATAGATGGAAGAACTTACCTATCAACACTAACGTTTATTCAGAAAGGGTGTGTAGGCATATTCCAAGGTTACTTTTTGCTCATAATTTTCTCCTCTACATAGACTCTCAACCCACCCTCTTCACTGTAATGTAATTGCTTCCCAGTAGAGCTTTAAGTACTCTGACTAACATCTGTCACATGTATTTCATGATCCCTCTCATCCTCTCCCTAGGGAGTGCATGTAGAGTGGTGTGTTATTTTGTTAAGGTATGGTTTGGGGGAATTTATTTTTCACATATTGCTATTTCATTACCCAGCCATGTAGATAGAGAGTCGGTCAGACAGAATCATTGAAATGAGGTGCTTTTAGGACAGTTTGCCACACTAACATGAAATACATTTTATAAAGTATTCTTATCTATTTTTGGATGGTTGAACTGTAGCTGTTACAAAAGCCAATTGCTCAGCTAATGTGCTCAACAACGTAAGAAATGGCTGGAAGTCTATAAGAAGGCTGTATGTCTCTTAGCACCTTTGGCATTTTTACAACGCAGAGAAGTGATTACAGTATAATTCCAGTCCTTTGACACTCCATTCACTGTAGTTCAAGTTGATTAGCTTTTCTGGCTCTGTTACTGGGTTCCCTCCAACTTTTATGGTATCACTAGTGATACCATCTGTCCCAGGTATTTTTCCTCTTAAGGTCTTCCCAACTTCCTCTATCTTCCCTTTGAGTGCATAAGGCAAGACTTTTTTCTTCACACGTCTTTTATGTCATAGGAGGTGATGAAACTTGTCATGTTTGTCTCTATGCATTCTTGTAGAGCTGCTGGTAAAGCTCATCTGCTCTCTGCAGGATGCTATCTCTCCCTCTGTAATTACTCTTTCATCACTGTCTGAGAGGGACATCTGGTGTCAATTATCTGTTTTCTTCTCATCTTGCTACAGCTGTTTCTTTTAAGAGTATTTTAAATCATTTCTATGTTGCACCATATTTTCGGATCCTTTGTGATCTTTTATTCTCAAGGTCATGCAGAGCTTGTAGTTCCAAGTAATCATTCTTTCTCTCCTTTAATTCCATTTCTTTTGTCATGAGTGTCCGATACGCATTTACACTACTAAACTGATCATAATAAAACATGGTCAAGATCTCCATGGTTACAGCTAAAATGAGATATGTCCACATGTCTTTTTTAAAGAAACGCTTGGGCCTAGTAAAAATCTGCTTGTAACTTGAGTGGACTCCATCAGGACAAGCAGATCCTCACCAGTAGGATGTAGATAATTTGTACTTGTGTGTGTTAACTGTCCTTTTTTACAGTTCATGTAAAAGTATAAAAAAATTTCTTGGCTGAGAATATGTAGAGTGAATCATCTTACCGCATATTCCAATCAGATATTCCAGCCACTTTGTCACTGGTATAGTATGTTATTTAATTCTGTGCTTTGCTTAATGCACTTTACTACTCTCATTGATTTCAGTAGCAATAATCATTTAATAAAGGACCCAGCTAGGCTGAAGGCCTGCATCTAAAAATTTCAGGTAAAATACACTGGCAGTCTACAGGGACATTTACCATAGTAGATTCTCAGTTAGACTTCCAGTAGGAGACCATGCTGCCTGACATGACTGGGCATAGCATCTTGGTCACAGTAAGGGTAAGGAGCTGCCACCATATTGTATAATGCTGAGGCATCTTATCCAGGTCCAGAATTTCCTTGAAACAAAGTTCTCAGAGAACTCTGACAAAGCTAGTGAGAAAAAAATCCAGAAATGAAAGCATTCTTAAAGAGCCTGTCAGCAGCAGAGTTTTGGATCTTGGGTTAATGTCTGTTCACCTAAGGCAGATAAGAAATTTGCACAAACAGAGAAGGGACGCTCCATAGTTTTGTTCCGTGCCAGATATGTGGTGACAGAGCAGTCATTACCACAAGGTAAAAAACAAATAAAATCTCTTCCTTGGAGGGCTTATTATATCATTTTTGTTCTTTTTCTCTACAAGAAGGAAGTGTACAGGTTTTATTTTGTTTTGTTTTATTTTATTTTTCTTATTTATATAGTGCCAATGACACAGCCTGTTCACATTTCCTGTATTTGGTTGAAGTGCTATGTAATTACGCTGCTGAATATGCCAGGGCAAGGCTGAAAGCTTTATTTATTTATTTTATGTAAAGACCATTTGAGCTCCGTTGGGTGCCTAGAGGGGAATGATGAGCAGTTGAAGATATATATGTAACCCCTGGTGCTGAGAAGTAGCACTGTGTCTACCAGTGACACATTTGAATCAACATACAAATTAATTCTTTGTTGAGAGGAATAAGGAAGCTTAGATGATTCAAAGCTATTGGTGTTTGTGTTTTTCAGAGTGAGAAATAGTATTGCTTTAGCTGAAGTTTGGTTCTTACTTTCAAGGTCCTATTTGCATTTTAAATGCAGGAAACAGAATTTATAGACAAAAATATTACTTCTTAGAAAGCTGAGCGTCCCTGTATGAGAACCCAGACCCTTGATCATGAAATTATTGCACCTTTTATGTCTAGAAACTCTGGATTTCAATCGAGATTTTTATATATGCATCATATTCATAATCTCTGTTTTATTCTGTTAATGTGGAAATCAAAAGGATTAATATGAAGAACATGTTTCTGAAACATATTTAAAATCTAAGGAACTGGATATATGCCAGTTGAAGCAATAGCATAGTTTTTCTTTTCTTTCAGAAATACAAAACTGCTTGACTGGTCTAAATGTTTAAAATATACTTCTCAGGAAACACTGTGGTCTGGATTCTTTTCTCCTTCTGTTGCTGTTGTGTGGCCCACGCACTAAGAAGAGAATTTGAAACTATTTTTGATTTCAGAGATTTACACTGATTTATGTGCCAGATAACATACACAGCAACACGTATTTTCTTCAAAAAACATTTCTCTTTTTTTCAGGTAACTCAGCACGCCAACAAGAGGAGATGCATACCTATTTCCACAAACATATTACTGAAATTTTACACCGTATGGCTAAAAAAAATCTGATTGTTATCTGCTTCAGCAACTTCAGAGTATTGTTACATTTACTAACCATGCCACCTAATCACTGTCACCAATGCACAACTGGGAGAGGAACCTTTACAAATGTCATAAACTTCTCATTGTTTGGTAACTACTCATTTCAGCAGTCTGCTATTTAGCATATCTCTCATTTCCTCTTTGCTCTTCCAAACAACCTGCCATGGCATGTCATTGAGAATGAGCTTTTGCAAGACTTTTACAGAACTGAAAAAGAAGATATTTACAAAATAGGTCTTAATTGAGGGGTTTAGGGGGTGGTTTTATCTTCTTTTGCTTTTTTGTTAGTGCACAGCTGACCACTCTTTGTGCCAAATCCAGTTGGGTCACTGAATCACAAGATGCAAAAATAAGAAAAAAGGAGGTCTGCTGACTGCTTTGAAGGGGAGATACCTTACGCTTGAAGCAGCCTTTTATCCAGGCCAAAGCTATAGCTAACCAAATATTGAAGATATGCTAATTTTAATGAATGGACTCAGCTTCAGTGGACTCCAGCTGTTCTACGGATGAGGTAGATAGTTACCATCTTTACTTCATAACTGTGGAATTAAGGCACAGAAAGAGGTGAAATGAGTTGTTGATCAAGGTCGTCCAACAAACCAGCAGTAGAGCTGGGAACTGAAGCTTGGTCTCATGAAACCAAATAGAGTGCTTGCCAAGAGTTTGTTGCCAAAGACCAAGTTTTTTTAATAGTCCCTTGCAGCTTCATCCTCTTAGCAATTCTGGTGATGAAAAATATAGCGTATGAACCAAAGGTGTGAAATTACATTTTTAAAGGTATTCGATCCTTCCATGTAACACCAGAGAAATGAATTGTCCCTGCTGCATAACACTGCTCTCAGAATGTGTTTCTTGTGACTGTTACGGAAATGAAATAGAGGGAAATGCAGAGAAGAGATACAAAAATGATATTCCATGTTTCTAAACATTTTTCACTATAATAACCAGACATTGTTATATAGTAAAATCAGGTAAAGCCCAGGAGTCTGCCCTCAGGCTCCTGCCTCCTGCTTAGCTGTTGTGCTCAGTAGCCTCAGGAAACTGAGTTGCTTTAAAATATAACTATTACTTAAAGATGTAAATTGGGACCTACTGTATCAATTCCCAATTCTGTTGCTTTGGAAAAAAGGGTAAAGTGTAAAAGTAGGGGTGGATCGGAAGCAAAATCCAGTTCTAAGAGCATAGATCTAAATTCCTTATTATGGTCTGAACTATGAAAAGAGGAAAAATGAGCACACACATACTAACTACTCTTCATGGTTTGGTCAACAGGGATCTTTAGTAGCGATCGGTGGGCCGCACCTAGAAAATTCCTTTTGGAAATTTCCTATTCCAACCTTTACCAATTTTCCAAGTGAATCTTTAAGAGGATTTTGTCATATCATTTGCAGTACAGAGGTGAGAATTGTGAGGGCAAAAACTGTAAAGAATTTTTAAAATCTGGAAAAGATATAATTGGGGCAATATTCACTGGATTCAAGAGTTGTTTGGTTTGTAACATAAACAGTTTGTTCAGAGACTTTGATTCCCTCCCAAAACTGTCATTCTCAGCCTGGTCACTGTCTGTCAGAAGATGGGACGTATGAGCTTGAGGTGTGCCAGGGACAAAGACAAGAAGGAAAAGCTGGTAGGGTGAAGGCTAAAAAAATATCTTGTGTGCAGAAGATGCTGAAAAGGGGAACTACCTCGAATTCTGCTTTCCTGAGATATGTCTGAGCTGCAAACTTAGATTATGCTTTGTGGTCAGATCATGTAGAGCAATCCTTTCGGAGTGTGGGTCAGTTTGCTTTGAAGCGCAGTTGATCTGGAGAAGCAAATGAAAATATGTACAGGCAAAGCCAAAAGAGAAGGGCTACGTCCTTTTAGCCATGATACTTAGCCACGGTACTAAGTACATCTGCTTTGGAAAGGTTGGGGTTGATTCTGCTCTACCAGGATTGAAGAACTTAGGAGAGAATAGATCAACAGGAAGCAGGTAAGAAGGGGAAGGAATAGGATGCCAAGAGAGCTAAGAGACCCTAATCGATATTTGACTTGTCTAAAAAAAGGAAATAAAGTGCTCTAAAATAGAGAAGTAAAATAGGTAGTGTATTTGCTTGTTACTACTAAGCGCCTCTGCTACTTATGTCGAACTGGTGTTGGGACAGTGATGTTCACCACTGTCTTTCTCCATGCTTCGTCACTGTCCGTTCACCTTTGAAAGGTGGTAGCAGTGCCGTGTGTGAGTAGAGGAAAGGGACTAGATAGGGAAAGGAGAAGTCACACATCCATACAACTTTCTTCTGTCACAAGACCTGTGTGATACATAACTCTTATAAAATCCTCACAAATGCTTCCCGTATGTTCAAGGTATTTTTTTTAACGTCAGTTATGTTGTTAATTGAGGTATGTTACTGAATGTACTTTTTAATTCCTCTCATTTTGCCTCAATAGAGTCAATAGGATTTTACAGTGGCAAATAGGCTCAAAGACATTCAAAGGTAGTGTGTTAGGCCAGCTTTTTAATGCTCTATTAATGCTCTGTTAATTTTACTGGTAGTATAAATGCTCCTAATATAGATTCAGCTTAGACTACCAGTATTTTAGGGATAAAAGGCAAAATTAGCTAGCAGAAGTACTTTTATACCTGTGCAATTAGGTTTATATTTTGGACAATGTGGAAATGCTAAAGCAAAATAAAAAAGAAAGAAAAGGTAATCCCATACTATAATATTAGTCAAAGTTCCTAGAGTAAACATGGCTTCCATCAGATCAGAATTTAACTTTTCAAACCTGGTATCTTCTTTTTGGAGACTTACTGAATGGATGCTGAAAATAGCTCACTATACCACCATGCAAGGCGCTCAGCTTTGGTACGACTTTGTTTCCTTTGAGCAAACGTTCAGTATTGTGTCTATGGAAACCTTATTTACAGATTGCTATGTCTCGATATTTTATAGGCCCTGTCCCGATCTCAGTAGAATGAGAAATGCTATATTCTGGTACTAAATGGGGATTTGTTCCCCTTCTAAATGCTTTTTGTATATTTCTTTTTTTTTTCCCCCTTCAGATCACAGTTATATGCAATTATGCTGCTTCTTCTATGCCTTTGTTACGTCCCATACTGCAGTGAAATGGTACCTCCTTTACAATGCTCTACCACCAGCGCTCACCAAGCAGCAGAAAGTCTAGGCGTTCATGAAGCTACTGTTTCATGTCACTCTGAATTAACTCACAGCAGGTGTCAGATATCTGCACATGAACAGAAACCTCCCAGAGGAAAATGTTTTCATCAGATCTCAACAGTCTCCCAGCTTCCATCAGTCTACAAAGCTACAAAGTCCCTGATTGATCCTGAACTCAGCTCTTTACAGGACAGGGAGTATTGCAGCACTATCACATAGCGGTTTAACTCTGTGCACTGTTATCATGAGTCATTTGGTTTTGAACATGGATTAGAAGAAATTGTTTTTTTTGGCCTGCAGTGCAGACAGACATTCTTTACTTTTAATTAGCCATCACCTGCAAATAAATCCAATTTGAAGAAGTGAATGACATCTATTTACGAAGGAGTCCTTATAATCCTGCTTATGAAATTAATCCTTAATTTGAAATAAAATCAATTGAACAACTTTTTAAATGTTAGTTTGTAGAGGTTCTTTTGATTCAATTAGCTCTTTGGAGCAAATGAGATGGCATCCAGATACTTTTCAGTATGTCGATTTAGTTCTTCACAAGCTGTCTCATTTTGTCATCCACTTCTATATTCACAAAAATCGTTGGTCTGTGCTTTCCTGAACCTTGTATAAATGAGTATAGATTAAGCAAGATATTTGATCACTCTTTGTGAAAAGTCTTTTTAAAACAGCAGCTCTGTTAGACAGAAGAGAAAGGCAAAAAATGAAATTGATTGTATCCAGAATAAATTGAAATCTGGCTTGTTCCTGATTTCGTATAAGGGCTTTTATATGTTGATCCCTTTTAAATCATCACAGCTAGTAATGAAGCTGTTTGCATTTTTCTGCAATATCATTTCTGTATCATGACAACCAAATCTTTTTTGGTCAGGTTAGGATGATAGTCATGTCCACCACCCTCAGTGCACCACACAGATTTTTGGTCAAAACTAGTAACTTAGGTTCCCTCTGCAATCCCACCTTGCTTAGAAACCTATCTTAAGGTGAGATTAATTCATTTCAGGAGGGTGCCCTTCTCCCTCCACCTAATCAATCTTTGACTTTAGTTGGCTAAAGTTAGATAGAATGAATTGTGCCTGCAGTCATCGGCAGCAAGAGTGCTGGTGGTTTGCTTCAAAATCTCTGGATGTGACCCACAGCCCAGCCTTGCGCAGCACAACTGTGTGACCTTCCCTCAGCTTTTCTGAGAAGATCAACGTTGAACTGCAAGAGAGTTTATAAATGAAAAGCGGGCAAGATGAGGAAAGTAAAAGCAAAGACTGAAGTGAAGTAGTTGAGATGGCAGTAGTAATTCAGGTGCTGAACAGAAAAACATTGATCTTGCAGGGTGGGGGGAAAGCAAATGAGAGACTAAAGTCAGCAAGATCAGGGTCAGTCTAGCTGAAGGAGCCATACAGGCTCGTACTGCACCACCTGACTGTGAGTGCCTGGCTAACACAGTGTAATCACGTGCCTGCTTTAGGAGTGATGAGCATGCCAAAACTCAGGCAATGCACTCCAGTCCTAGATCTCTCTTGTATGTGTTAGCCAGGAAATACTCGTGTATTCACAAATTGCATTTAGTTCTGCTTGCAGAGTCCCCAGTCCTGGTGAAGAGGCCCAAATAAAAGTGGCCTCAGAGAGGCAGAATTACAACCAGGTGTCACTTTCTCCTGAGAGCAGTGAGGACAATAAAAAAGAAGGGAGTCAGATGGCACCATCCTCCCCACATTGCCATGCACAAAGACAACTGTTACATGTACTCATATGGATTCAAATCTGCCTCAACTGGCTTGTGCCGGCAAAGACATGGGAGGAGTAGGGCCAGCTTCCTGGGTGAGTAGGCAATATGGATTTGTAGACAACTGCTTCCTATAGGAAAATGGAAGTGTACCCTACTGATCAGCGCACTGCAGGGACAGTCAGGAGACCTGAGATCTTTTGTCCTTTTCATTTTTGCTAATGAAAGCATCAGGTTTTTCCCAGCAGGGAAAGAGCTGAAGAAAACAGAAACATCAGGGGAAGGGACTCTAAATTCAGGGAAAAAATAAATAAATAAATAAAAAAGGAAGAACAATGAAAGCTCAAAAAAAGATTGCCAGGGAGGAACACCAGAGAGGAGCACCCAGTGGAGCACTGTTCACAGCACCTGGAGGCCCCAGAGACCTGGTGGACACCACTGCTGGGGTTCTGTGCAGAGACCTGAGCAGAGGAAGGAGCTGGAACAGTCCTGCAGCTGCTGGGACCTTCAGCAGCACTTGGGGTTTTGTTCAAAAGCCTTTGGCACATCCACTATACCTGATTATGCAATCGCTTCCTTTTTCTGTCCTTCTGTTTGTCTGCTACACTTTGTCTTGCCAGTGCCCATTTAGCCTGAGACGCACCTAGAGGCACGGATGGTCCCTCGCTGTGTCCGGGCAGTGCATGGTACAGAGCGGCTGACATACAAGTGCTGAGTAATGCTTTCACTTTTCTCAGTATAAAGAGCCATTCTATATCTAAGTGTAGTTCTGGCTAGCTCTGGAAAGTTCTGACACCCAAAAGGAAACTCTTGACAGTTTCCAAAGAGATACAGACTAGCTCCTGTCTGGATTTTAGCCATATAACAATGGCCTACCCTCATTGTTATTTATTACATATGTTTATACAAAACCAGACTGTTTATTTCTACTTTTGTCTTCGCCGCTTCGCTGTTTTTTGTGTTCCCTTTTTTGGTATAAACTACCTAACGTCTCTAAAATCTCTAAGCAGCTTGATTACTGGAGCATTTGTGTGGGTTTGTAACAGCACAGGCAGCCCACTAAAACAAGAATTTACAGCTAGGGTTGAGGTTTTATGTCTGAAAGCAGATTGAATGGGAAGGTGCCAGGGGGCTTTGATTAATCTCTGTAGCTCTCTTTTTTTTTTTAATAACAGTCTTCTTACTGGAATTTTCACAAGAAAATCCAAATGAATATTTGGTTTGCAGCCAGAGGATAAAATGGCCCTGATTATGTGCTTACATCAGTTTTATGCTAGTATAACCCAAAATGACTTAAACAGAGTTAGTGCTGACTTACTGCATGCCATCAGAGTGGAAAGTAGACTCAGGTCCAATATATATATTCTACCACTTGAATAGAGAATGTATTAGCTATGAAAATGATTAAAAAGAATATCTACACAGTGCTATTAATCAAACTGTCTACAGTCCATCTCTATCCATCTATCTTAAACTGCCATCCTAAATCTTCTTCAAGTCTACCAGTAGCCATTTCCCCACACAAAAAATTTTAGTGAAAATATAAAATACTTTCTAAGCTGCAGTTTATTTTTGCTGCTGTATTGTGCTTACTGCAAGGCAGATTTTTCTCTGGCATGTTTTTTTTTTTTCTCCTAATGTAGACTGTCACTAGATATAAATAGATGGCTCGATGCTGTTTCGCACATGTTGATGCTTACTGTTTTTTGAGATAACATCCACATGAGGCCCTCAGATATGACATTGGGTATTTCAGAGTCTCAACTGGCACGTGGAGCACAGGTGAAATACCCCCAGGCGTCACAAACAGCACTAAATAGTTACGTGCGGGCGACTGAAAGCCCGAAGTGACTGAGTTCCTATTGAAAATGTTATGGACCTAGGGACCGCTTGGTATCAATATTTGCGATTGTATCTAATTGTCTTTGCCTGAACCAAAGAGTAGCTGCAATGGATAGGCATCAGTCTGATCCCTAACCAAAAAATATTCGCCTCTTCTTTAAACAGATATGGTACCACTGTATTGTATTCACTTTAGTGGAATTTCACTCGGTTTATATCTGTGTAAATGTGAACAAAACAAGATGTTGACCTTAGAGGAACTTAGAGGAACAACTGCAGATGTTGACCTTAGAGGAAGTTCATTGTAACTCAGAATTAAACACAAATTCAATTTGATTCATATCTGAAAAAAAAGTTTTTGACCTAGAAGAAGCAGAGCTCATTCTAGAATTGTAGATCTTTTATGGATACCTCAGAGAAGGAAAAAATATATATAAACCCTATTTATATTCTACTAAAAACTGCACTCCAACTCTAAGCAGAGAAAGCAGGCTAGTGTATTGGGCACGATTCTTCTCTCCTCCTCCAGGGTAAACCTGTAACAACTCAGTCAAAAGGGTTACTCTGATGTAGAAAGCCATATAAATCAGAAGGGAACTGAGCCCTTTCAAATATGTAATTGGCATCAGGAAAGAAATAGAGCTTGCAATGCTAATAGAACATGAATTCTTGTGATGTCAGAGCAGTTTAGGGAAACTCCATTCCAGTGGCAAACAAATATCTTTTAAAAATTGTCTTAAAATGATCTAATCTTTTTATGGCATTCCTTCAAAACCTGACCATTATAAAAGATTACAATGGCATGTAATGAGGATAGGGAGAACAGTAGAATTACTACGTAACGTGTAATTCCCTCAGAACTTCATACTAAGTGTCTGTGATAACTGAGCCTTGGAAAGCCCATGGAACTCTTCATCTAAAACATCATCCAAATTAATCCCATTTTGCATTTCTGAACACTTTACTGCAAAATGGTCATCTAACTGGATACTACCATTATTTCCATCCACAAAAAAAATTGCAATATAGCACTGGTACATAGGACATATGTTTTAGTAGTCATGCACTGAATACTAGTATGTGCACTGTTGTAATATGTTGGCAGAGCGCTTCCTACATCCCTTGATCTTTCCTGCTAAACAGGTATTTTATGTAGCCTCTGGCAAAAAAAAAAAAAAAAAAAAGATTTCTAACAGTATAACTTTTTCCTCTTAAAGAGTGTATATTTGCTAGCATAGTACAAATTCCACTAGGATAAACAAGAAATATGGACTCTAGATACTTTAATAAGATACTTTAATAGATGCTTAATCATAGTTAACCAGTCATACAATTCTTTTCATAAATGGCATGGCATTCAGGACCATCTGAATGTTAAGTAAGTCTCATTTGGACAAATGCCATTAGAAGGTTGTTCTAGACTTTCATGATTGCAGTGATTAGAAAGTTTTTTTTATAATTTGCTTTGTAAACTTGTTTGTAGCCATATTATCAGTTTATGGGGGGGGAGGGTGTGTGCGTGTATGGATATACATACATACATACATACATACATACACACACACACACACACACACACACACACACACACACACACACACACACACACGTGTGTATGTGGAAGTGTGGTTGTGTGTGTGTTTTCCTACGCTGAAGTCACCCTTTGTTCTTCTTACTTCCTGTTTTGGAATGCAGACGTATCTTTCTCAATGCTCTTGTTTTGCCCAATATCTTAAATTACTTTAGTCTCAACTTGTTTAATAGGCTTTGTACTCCCCTGACCATTCTGCATGTGTTCGTGGGGAAAGAGAGATCTGCACCTATTGCAAGCTGAATTCATAATTCTTGGACATGAATAATCATACTTTCTGAAATAACGCTGACATTTTTTGTTTCTACTGAGGATATGTCATTTGGCATTTGTTATTTATCTCTTTCAGGGGCACATTACATTGTTGCACACAGTCATCATATGATCAGCTGTTATACACACATTTCTTTCTTCCTCTGTTATTTCCAGCTTCTAATCTTCCAGTTCATAGGAAAAAAAAATACTATTATTCATCTGCAAATGCATGCCCTTCTGCTTAAGATGAAGTTAAGTGAGACAGATTTCAAACCTTCAAAGGTCACCCCATTCTCCCTGTATGGTATCCCTATCTTGCTTGTATTGATCGTATCTTTCTCCATGAGTAAAGGTAATTCACAACACTCCTATTTTTTGTGCAAGACATCAATCAAACATTTGAGTAGGATCAGCCCCATCATGAATAGCGGTACTACAGATTTCCCACGGCCAAATTTTTGTCCATTTTATAATTATTGAAACAGCTGACATTCCTCTGCTTTAAATAATAATTTCCTAAACGGACTACAGAAAATGCTTCGTTGAAGTCTGCATTTCCTCTGTATAGGGGAGGAGGAGAAGAGATTCTTAGCAAAGATAAAATATGCTGTATGACCAGTTTTGCATAAATCTATGCTTTTTTAAACACGGAGCTGGTAGAACTTGAACACTCATAGGTATAGAAGTCAAAAGTCATTGCTTTTTGTCTCTCTGTTATAAAGAGTTTTCCCTCATGTTTGTATGTTGTGTAGATAACTGATAAAGAAAGCATTGAGTCTCATGAAGGTTGTATGGAATGTAAGCTCCCTAAAGGCTTAGTTGGACATATAGAGCTTTTTAATAGGGGTGAAAACAGTTCTATTTATGAGTCTTGCTTAAGATATAGAGGATTTTTGCTGCCCTGAGCCACCACTCACCTAAACATTATGCTAACTCTTGCTAATGCTTTTTTTTTTTATTTAATATTTTGGAGTAGAGGCTGAGGAGGATGCTCTATGACCTGCTTCTATCTCCACCCCTGAAATACAGGGTATATCACAGGAAGGGTATATCATTCATCACCATAGGAAGTTCCATCTAAACCTGAGGAAAAACTTCTTCACTGTGAGGGTGACAGAGCATTGGAACAGGTTGCCCAGAGAGGTAGTGGAGTCTCCTTCGCTGGAAATATTCAAAACCGATCTGGATGTGACCCTCAGAAATAAGCTCTAGAGGACCCCGCTTGAGCAGGGAGGTTGGACTAGATGATCTCCAGAGGTCCCTTCCAACCTAAACCATTCTGTGATTCTGTGATCTCTAAATCCATAGGAAGATTTAAATATTGAGAGAAGCAATTGTTAGGCCCTTGAGACCTGACAGCGGAATCAATAAAACTGAGTGAAGTATCTGCACTGGCTATCCAGTTTGTAGGAAGGGTTACATATTTCAGAGTGGAATTCATAGGAAGAGGATATTAAGTGAAAGCTGTCTGTGGACGCCAATAGGAAATACCAACTAAACGATGTGATTTAAACTCCATTTCATGGACTAGGCATCTTACTCCAGGGTGTAGCCAAGTGTCTTTCCTCTTTGAAGGTTCAGTCCCGAGTCTTTTGTGAAGTTAGTTACCAGATCTGAAAAACAGAGAAGGTGTTCATTCCAGAGACAGTTGTCACCACCTTTTATCCAACACACTGGTGGCAAGATGCTCACGTAGTAGATGGATAGTCTGGGCTCCGATTCCTCCCCTGCTTCAAGGATTTTAAAGCACTCTACCTGTGTGGAAAGTACTCTGGCAATGAGGCTATAATCTATTCTAAGGTGAGGGTCCTTAAAGCAGTTCCAGTCTCCAAAACAGGATGCGTTGTCAGACAATATTCGATGCGAGCCATGGCACAACCCGTGCAAACCGTGAATGCAGTACGATTCAAGAAAAGAATGACGAATCCTATCAGTTTCTGACAATGTGTTCAAATCCAAATACAGAATTTGAAGACCTCTTGATCTATTTCTGTGGATTAGGGAATTCTATTGTTGGTTGGGTATCTGGTAGAGCATCTGTTATTGTGCTGTAACGTCATTACATTAACAGCTTAAAATGACTTATTAGATGCGAAAGGTATAATATTTTATTCTAAATCTTATGCACTAGTAATGAAAGAACCATTTTAAAGGTAATGAAGAGGTGGAGGAATCACATTTATACATGTATTAGATAATAAGTCTTGAAACAAATGCCTGCTTAATCAGTGACCTTACTTAATAACGCTTAGATTGGAGCCCCTTTTCTTTCAGTTTAACGATGTCATTTATATTTCTGTGTAGACAAACATTATTTTTGTAAATCAGTGCCTCAATTTCAAAAGGTTATGGCAATAAGTAGGAAGACTGCTTGTTAAAATAAATGCAATTAAAATCTTAAATAGATACAACATAATTAATTACATTAATTTAAACTCAAACAGGCCTTTCTTAGAGAACTAAAGAGATTTTTTAATATATTCAGATAAAACTCTAATGTACTGAACTCTGCTTTTCTCATTTACCCTTTGTTATATATCTTTCACAACTTACTGCCTAAGGGTTCTTGAGGGTTAATGGTGTTACAGGCGCAGTATATAAAACTAAAGAAGCTGGCAAACACAGCAGAAAAATGGGGAGTCTGCAAAATCAGCTTTGTGCAGTATTACAGGTAAGGAAATTCCTGTACCAGACAGAACAACTTTATGTAGGAACATACCTTATAGTCTATTGCATTCCAGAGATTTTGTAGGACAGCACATGGAACACTCCGACTGCATTTCAAAAAATGCAAATTCTATAGCTATTGTAAAATGAAAAGACAAAAATTAACATTAAAAATTACCCTCCTATCTTCCTCAAAAGAGCTGAAGGAAATTTGCTTGGCTTGGCAAGTGCGAGGAGTCCCCTTAGCTTATTAAAAGTGTTTATTCCTATGGAAAAGCCTCAAGATTTAAGAGTGCATTACCTGAAGAGGTGTTAATTTCTGCCATACAAAGGCAACGGGGTGAGGTGGAAGAGAAAGAGGCTTGAGCCAGGGGCAGATTTCTTGTGAAAAACCACTCCTGCTTCGGAAACAGAGGCAACATAGGGTAATGTTAGGGCTCAAACGGAAACCCAGAAAAACATATTTTTCTCAGCTAGGCCCTATGAAGTTACACAAGCATTGCAAATGAAGATAGTCAGAGGGCTGATGAAGATAACTAGAAACATGAAAGATACATCATCTGGAATGCTTAAAAGTTACCAGATTGTGTCAAATCATGTGCAATATAATATAAGAGATCGTATTTAATTGTTCACTTTTAGTTGGAAATGAAAAGAAGATAAATGTATCTGAGCTGACCTGTGTCTGATGCCAGAACTAGAAAGTTCAGAAACCTTCCCAGAACTTGAGAAGCTTTGGTAACTAAGATGGAGGTGGGAGCCCCTTTACTGACCTCTAGAGATAAAGCTTAAATACTTCTAAAATGCTTCTTGAGTGACATATGAGACCTTCTGTAAGATTCTTTACACATCCACACTTAGACATATACATCTTATCCATTTTAAAACTGTGCTAACCCATTCCAATTGAACAAGCTTCAGAACCAGTCAGTTTTCCAAAAAGTACTTTGTCATGCACTAAATCAAATGAGGTGAAAAATCCCAAGTAACAGTCTAACTAATGCTTCTAGTCAGATTGTTTGAGTTCATTTGAATAAACAAGGACGGCCGTGCAAAGTAGGACTGATTTTGGGCATGCTTGACAACCTCCTTATAAGCTAGGCAGGACACTTGAAGTAGGTGAAATATTCTCAGTAAAACATAAAATCAGATGAAAGTTTGTGTGTGTGTGTTACTTCAAGGTGAGAAAAGAGGCTTCATTGCAGCCTCACAAACATGGCACAGATTTTTTTGCTTGAGTGAGCCCTTATTTCAGTCCCAGAGGGACTATTTTTAGAAAAAAAAACAGGCCTATAACAAAATCTCTTTTGGTTGGGTTGAAAATAGCATTACAAATAATCCATACAAAAAGGCTCTTTCAGCATCTTTTTATGTCAGAATAATCACATTAAAATTGTATGTTTGTAAAGATGCTTCTTTTCTTAGGGAACCTACTAATTTGAGAGATTCCCTCATTTAAAATAGGGAAAATTACTAGAACTCATAGTATTCTAAAAGACAGAATGAACATTTTATACAAAGGGTTATTTTTGATTCCTTTAATGCCATTTAGTGAAAGGGTGAGACCTTTCACACGACAGTCCATTAAATGTATACGGTAGATTACTATCTCTGTAAGAGCTGGCAGCTTAGGCTTTTTTCCCTCGATTCCTGAGCGCTGTACTGAATGGTAGAATAAGTCTATGATCCTTACATAACTACTCTGAAACTTTAGAGAAAATGCTTTCCCCTTTCCATCCTTTGAAGTAGACATGCTTAGTGTCAGTCTTACTCTCAGTCCTTTCTATGCTTTGCCCACCTCCCCGTACCACGGTAGATTTGGAATTAGCATCACTAACATTTCCTCACCCTAAATCAACAAACTTCGATCCTAGAACCTAGGACCAACTTGCCAAACGCAGCTTTTCGTTCAGCTCTCCCAATCACATATGAGGCCTTGATTTTCCCCTGTACAGCAAACCTACCCCTATCAATATTTACTTTATCTTTGCAAGTCATTATTTTTGGGTCAAAGTGAATCCTTTTTTTCTCACTTAAAAAAGAAGCAGCTGTTTATACTGATGCAGTAAAAAACACTCTTTGGAGTTGAAGCAACATCTAGTGCATGAGAAAGGAGAGAAGGCTGTATGCGTGAGAGAGAAGACAGAGAAGAGAAAAAAGCCCAACATTTTAATATTAGCATCAATAACTTTATGGAAAATGATGTCTTCTGTTCATTCCAAAGTTAAAAAGTTACCTTCTACCTAAACATTAGTGATCCCTGACATCCGAAGGGGACAAGAGACCCTACTTCAGAGGATGACGCGGGTAGTCTTTTATGTGACCCATTAGCTTTTGACTCTTCTCTATTCTCATCATTCCTACTGGTCAAAAGAGGTCATTTCTAACAATAAAATTACTGTGTTTACTGCAGAAGCAGTAAACTTTAGAGACAGTATTTTAGCAGAGGACAAATTGACACAAGGTTTACTGATTTCAGAAGAGTAAAGCAACTTTGTAAAAATATCATTCCTGTAAGCCTGTGTTTTAACTTTCAGAAGAAATTGCCTGGAAAACTTTGATGCTGTGGGAGCTATAGCAAATTTTAGGTAAGAATATGATATTACTGCTCACATACTTAAAAACTGTCATAAATCCCTGGAGTCAATGTGCGCAAAGCATCTTTATGAGAAACAAAAATGTTGGTACAAAGTACTCAGTACAGGTTTAGGTTTTTCATTTGTGGCAAAAAATCTGAAATGTGACATCAATGAATACATTTTTGTCTGAACAGTCCTTACTTTTACTGACTTTTATCTTTTAGCCAGAGCAGAGTTTAATTTCACAAAATAAACTTTCAAAACAGATTTAAAAATTATAAAAATCTCAATTAAGTGTTGAGAGGGGACATTTGTTAAAAACATAGACAAATGAGTGCGCCTCATATATGATAAAATAGAAACAAAATAAGTTCAAGAAATTTCTTTGCTTATTCCCTTTCTTTTTCCAGTTCTGTAGTTTCTTTCCTATATTTAAGCTTTCTTTAAAAAAAAAAAAAAAGTGTCAGATATCTCTGTTGTCTAATGCTGGAAATTCAATGTGCAGATTTTTGAAGACACATAAGCAACTGGGAATATAGTTCTACAGAATATGAATGGAGCTTGTGCTCTTAAGACATTTGTTTTCCTTTGAAATCCCAGCTGCAGATCCAGTGAGTGTATTTTTAAAGTGCCTGAGGCCCAGGTAGCGACTGTTCTTGTGAGAATAAACTGGTCCCTGAAAAATGCAAACATGTGATCCATCAGGTCGTTTGAAATGTAACCTCACAAAATTCAATTGAAAGGGCGGGCGATGCACAATTTTTGGAGACGGAAGTTGCTACCTGCACAAGTACCCTGTGTATCTGAATGTACGGACAAGCTAATGTGTGTGCAGCAGTGGTCCTGCGAGAATGTCCCAGCAGTGTCAACAGGTCATTCGGGAGTAGCTAACAAATGCTAACTATTCTCCTGTAAGGAGCAAAGAAAGTATAGCCTACAGTGTAAAAGAAACATTTTCTGGCAAAACATGCTCCTTCTCACCAGTCTCTTAGCATTTTAAATTTTGTCTCCTCTGCTTTCTGCTGCTGCTTTTGTGCCCTGACTTCTTACCTCTTCTGGCCCGCGCTCTGACAGTCAAAAAATTTGCTTAGACAATACGATGGAGGCTGAAAAAGATTTCACTTAAGTTACGGAGCACGGACGTTTTAAACATTTTGTACTTCAGTTACTAGAGAATTAAGACCCTATAAGCTGCAAATCCTTGCTGCATAAAAGCTTCAGTAGGTTAAACGAAGGGGGAAAATTCTCTAAAAATGTCCCTATGAGCTACAGAATTACAAAGTTATTTCCAGTGGGTCTGTTTCAGAACAGTAACTGCCCATGCAGCCTGTGTTCCCCTCCATATTAAGGGGACAACATGTATTATTTGTGTTTAAACAGTGCAAAAGGCTGTACAGTGAAAATCACAGTGGTGAAACCATAATCAAAGGAGTTTGCGTGGGCAACAGCACTGATGGCTTCTATGTGTTAATTTCTACAAAATGTATCCCAGCTAAATGACTTGTTTGATAGCGTGTTTCAATCTGCTTCATTGCAGTTTTGCTTTCAGTCTCACTGACATGTTCTCTTTCTGCCCAAGAGTAAAAGCACAAACGGCTGCTTCAAAAAACTGTGCATATGAGGAGACAGAAACCCTGGCCTCACCTCCAGGATCATCCTGTGCCACGATAACAAAGTTTCGTGACCTGCATTGGAGCCAGGAATGAGCTGGAGGTTACTGGCTTTGCAGGCACACAAAGAATTCAAAATCTCTGATGCCTCGATGATTTTTTTTTGATGGGGAAGGAGGGCTTTCCTTACTTCCACAGCTTGATTTTAACCAAAAAGAATGCTGTTCTATTTTCTTCAAATGTACTTTTTGGAAAGGGTCTCAAGGAACGCATCATATAGTTTCCTTGAGTAGATTTGATCCTGCTCTAATCTTGCAGCTCAACTTGTTCAATTTTGAATTTTCAGTGGCTTCTTTCAAACCTTCATGCTGAATTAAAGCTGCGGTTTGATTTTTAGTGTAAGTACTGGAATTACAAAGTTGATTTCCATTTTCACATAATACAGAATAATGTATTACAAAATCATCCATAAAGTACAGCATTATAAAACCTTCCTGAATTATAACACATTACATATACGTAAATAAATGCAGATATTTTAGGAAAATTAATAACATTTTTTACAACTGCACCTTAGAAAGCAAGTTTTTAAGCTCAGAAACAGACAAGCTCTTCAAATGTAATATCTGTCATAAATGAATCATTTCTGCATTCATATTTCCAATGACCTTTACAGCTTTATCACAGCATTCTGTTACATAAAACGCAGGCTTTTATCCATTTCTAATCATACAAATAGCAAAGGAGAGATTTTGATTTTCATGGAACATTCATGTAATACTCCAATTATGTGCTTCAAGCTCCGATTGTTTTCTAACAACCTTACAAAGTCATTTTCTGTAGAGAAAAATATATACATTTCCAAATAACTGATCAACATGCAAAGTTTCTGTTGCTCTAATTTTTTGTGAGAGCTGGTGCGTGATAAGAAATAGCTTCTAGCAACAACAAAAACATGAAAAATTTTTCTACGCTAATGAGGAAGGGAAATTAGGAAAAGGTCAAGTTTACAGTTATTTGTATGTTATTTCTGTATACTGCTATTCTAATCAATATTTCTATTCAGATTATACAGTGATTTATTTTCAGAGAAGTCACTGGTGTGCCACCTGGGAAAGGTATTATTCAGGGTACATCTGTCAAGATCTGGCCTTTCAGCTGGCAGATCATATCAACAATATTTATGTAGACAACTTCTGTGTTTCATTATATTGCCTACAGCTGTATAATAAAAATTTATAACATCTGCTGATTTTCCTTTTTATATGTGATGAAATTATCTCTGGTGAAAGGTGGTTCAAATGAAGCCAGAGATAAAAATTCCCACTGACTTTTGTGGAGTACCTTGGCTTTTTTCAGCAAGGAGTTTTCAGATTTTGCCAAGGATAAAAGCTTTTTTTTGTTGTTTTTTCCGGGTTGAGCAGAGGTAATACTGCTGAGGAAACACCAAATACCAAGTTAATTATTTTTATTAACAGTGCATCCAGACACAAATAACAATTCCCCTTCAGAGTCCCCAAGCTCTTCATTCCTCTCTAATTCACTTCCTCTGGGGGCTGCACTTCCTGAAAGATGCAGTAATTGCCCACACGATGGCTCCAGGTCATAACAGACCTGTGTTATATGGGACTGGTGACTTCATGCAGCTTTTATTTAGAAACAAGTCTCAATAACTTCTTCCAAATTTCTAGTCCTCCCAGAATAGATTCAGTTACTCTTGAGAAACATTTTTAGTAATCCCTCTAAAAATGGTAATGGTCTACCACCTCACCTCACTTTTTAGTACTGAGATGTAAAGTTTTTACTGAGGAATGTTTAAAATCAGTCAATATTTTCTTACATTTGTTTACTCTGCTGTTATGCTGGAATAAACTAAGTATAATAAAATGACCACTTGAACTTTGATTCTAAATGGACTCCTGTCTGGAAGGATAAATTTTTTTCATTATGTTAAATTTTCATAGCGCTGAAGCACTGAGAAAGCCTCCATTCAAGCACTGGTTTAGGAAGCTGACTTGTGTATATGGCTGTTGAATACAGGAATTTTTAGCAAATAATTTTTTTTCCTGTGCCAGTGTTGCGCTCACACAAGTTCACTTACTCATTTAAATGACTAATGCAAACTTCTCTATCTCCCCATAGAAACATCTACAGCAACAGAGATATGCATTCATTCCTAGCTATTATAAATATTCAAGCTCATTTAAAAAGGGTACTACTGTGTGACTTAAGAGTAAAAATACCATCTTTCAACAGGTGACGTAATAGAGTCTGAGCTTTGGGTACCCGTATCACTCACCGTCAGCCATCTCTTTAAGTGTTTGTTACTGTAATATCTTGTGTTTAGGTCATATTTTGAGGCTCTTCCACAGGCTGATAGATTTGAGAATGGAGCTGAAAGCCTCATCTCTTGCCATTTAAGCTAGGGAATGGCAGTTATTTATATCTCTAACTCCAATATTTAAATGAATTTAAATTCCAAGCATAGAATTATCTGTGGAAAAAAATTAATATTTTGGAATTTTCTAAAATGGCTCAATGCACTTTAACCATCTTATGATATGTTCCTTTCCAAAGAAGTATTTCCTGTGGTTTTAAAGGTTATCAAACAACATTTGCATTCGTGTGTGTGTGTGTGTGTGTGTGTGTGTGTGTGTATGTGTTTAAGAGAGAGGGAGAAGGAGAGACAGCAACACATTTTTGCTGGCACTTTGTGGTATCGTAATACTTGCTTTCCTAACGAATTCAAAATCCCACATACTCTTGCAAGCAATTAAAAAATGCTTTCTACCTGCCTTTGAGGCACAGTGCACTTGACAAGTCTGGCAGGTTTCTTGTCAGTTTGCTGAACCTGATACAAGAGCAGGTAGTTGCAGGCTTACACAGCTCTAGTTTTATAACTCCCAGAATCCCTTTTTACCAGAGAGATCTATGTGCACATTCATTCTCATAGCTTTAAGAGTTTGAACAGCTGCTCCCTTTAAGTCATTCCCATCTCATGTCATTACTTATAAATGCTCTAAAACAGTGCAGAAATCATCACTGGTGTATTTATGAAAAAGAAAAAAAATAATTGCCCTAAATGTACATATAGTGAATAGGTCCTTGAAACACACTGTCTTCCACTCATCTATAGCATGAATTAGAATAACAATGCTTCCAGAATGCATGTTTTTATGTGGTAAAATTGTGCTCTATATTTTGCATGCAATTTAAGATTAATTAAAATTTAGGAGTTGAAAACAATTATCCTGCTGCGAGTATTTCCTATAAGATAGAAATATTTGTTGACCCAAGATTAGAACAGTAAACCCATTAAGCAAATTAATAACCTCAGTAATTTAAGATTCCCATGATTTCTGGTGGGAATTTTAAACAAAGATCGACTACATCTGTTGACATTCACGCTGCTGCTCTGCTTGCAGTGTCTCAGAAAAACACGTACTCTTTCCAAGACCCATCAAATGGTTACCAATATGCCGAGAAACAGCATGAAAACCGGATGGCCTGGAAAGTGGTGCAATTGCAGATTAATGTGAGCAGAAAGAGGAGGATTGTGGGGATTTTACCCACGTTCAGGATAAAGGGCCCCGTGTAGGGCATTAAGCCCTGGGAAAGCAAGGGCAGTGTTTGGACAGAGAGCTTGGAGCAGAATCGCCTCTGAATTATTTTTGTGGCAGTCATTCTTAAGACTGCAGTGGGCACCTGAAAGAAAGCTTCCCCCGTTTGCTTTCCTGAGAGGATGGAAATTTGCTTGTTCTCTGCGGATGGGGAAGGTTTGGCTGTGCTCTCCTGATGTTCCCACCTAGTCTATGACTCAGCTACGTTCTGCATAAGCAGAATAAGGGGAAGGCTGTGTGGCTTCACAGGGAGGGCAGGGACCTGAGTCCAGTGAATCAATGTACTCTCTGGCTCCATGTGAATTTTGCAGTGCAATCCAAATACACGCTCAGAAGCGTCCTGGGGGTTATACCTTAAAATCACTTCTGTAAGTGAAGAAGTCAGCTTTATTCATCAAATCCAGTGCACTGGATTTCCAACCAATATTTATATATTTAGCCTTTCAAGACCTCCACTGCCCACATAATTGAACAGCAAGTCGAGTTTATGGATGAACTTGCTGAAGGAAAAAGTCATAAACTACTATGTGAATGATCCTAGTGTGCCTCTCTAACTTGAATTTTCTATGCTTCCACAGTTGTCAATACGCCTTTAAGAACTCCCTGCTTTAAACCAAAAGGCTATGAATCTTCTAGACAGTAGCTAGTGCACTTCTACAGGTTAGATTTTCCTGTATGAGAGATATGAATCCCAGATTTTCAAACTTCTTTTGATTCTGTCAGATATGGGAGTTGAATGTAGTCATAAAAATGTTTAGTGCTATTGCTCCTGTTATTCAGGAGACAGCCAATACATTCTAAAGGCTCACATATTTTAGTGAAGTTTCCTGATGAAAGTAAACCTAGATTACCAATATTGAGGTATATAAGCACACCATCATTTTTTTGAGACATATTGTAGCCCTACTGTGTTTTAGAAACCTTGTAAACCTGCAAGTAAATATCTCAGAATAGAAATATAAAGTAAAAAGCAACATTCCCTTCAGTAACACATGACATATGGTCCAGATGACTCCACATCAGTGTCAGCCTTCAATTTTGTAGCAAATATAATATGCCATATATACAGCAGACTAAAAAAAAAAAAAATTAAAAAAAAGACTACTATATCACTCATTTCAGAAGATTTTAAAGCAGCCAGTTCTTTATTCTGAAAGTCAGGTGAAAGAGAAATTGATCTTCTTCCTTCTTGTAGGCTTTCTGGGATTGATAACATTAAATGACTAATCAAATTCTGTAAGGTAATAATTATTTCAGTTGTATATAACTTAAGAGCTTCATGGCGCTGAGATAAAATCAACTTACCTTCCCAAAAGGAGTAAACCAATTATTAATGAAATCAATAAGACTGCTTACGTATACATATACTATACTAGCATGCCAAATTCTCTGAAGTCAGACCTCTCACTAGGAGATTTTGTAGGTCCAAGGCGTCTGGTTTGCATGTCCAGTGGGCAAGCAGGGTGTGAAGGTCCACCAATTTCTGCAACCCAAGTTAGACAAAGCTTTGACCTTGCTAGTGCTGGGGCCAGCTTCCCTGCCTTCCATGTTCCCACTGCTGAGTGTAGCCTGAAAAGTTAAGTTCATCATGAGCATAATCCTTCTGGATTACCTTGGGAACTCTTTCCACTCTCTTCTCCCTGCCTTCCACTAGAACATACACCTAACCTATACCTAATGAGATACCTAACTAACTCTCAGCAATCTCCACTACATCCTCCATTACACTGATTTTTATCTGTGACCCCAGCTTTCCCCAGCCTGAGTGTCATCACAGGACAATGGTTCTGCGGGACAGAATAGCAGAATAAGCTCTTTATAAAGGAGGCTTCAGAGGATGCTGGCTGAAGTCCTATTTATCTATAAAGAGTTGTGGCTAAGATATCGAATCTGAGCTTGATTCCTGTCTTGGTTATTCACACTATTTTGTAAGATTTTAAATAAATCATTCATTCACCGTCCATTCTTCCATTTCTTCCCTTACTTTTGCCTATTTTGTCCTTTATTTCAAAGGAAGTCTCTTTTATGCCTATGTCCAGCTTCTAGCACAATTAAACTTATTGTTGTCTGGGATTTCTAAATACTGCAAGGATAATTTCAGTCTCAGTCCATCTGAGACTCTTCTCTCTCCATCAGACAATAACGGGAGGAGTAGATACATCTTGAATCATACATGGAATTCAAATAATGTACAGTATATGTTTTGGACAGGATTCCACAATTTTTCTCAAAACGCACAAGGAAGAAGTTTGGAGGACATTAAAAATATACAGAAAATGAAGCAATTTGCAACTTATACCAGTGTTCTGTAATGAGATCTAGCTGAAGATATTAATTTCAAGGGGATTAGAAAATGTTGCTGTGCATAGCCACATTTTTACTTGTACAAATAATACAGGAAATAGTATCATTGGGTGCCCATGTTCTTTCTGATTAGTAATGTTTCTTTAAACATCCTCATCCTGTGGTGGTTTTGTTAAAACCATTAATAGCAAAAGCAAAGGTACATTAATTTCCAGGGCAAAATGAAAGAAAAAAAGTCTTCACCACAAAATTCTCTTGCAGAACATTTACAAAATAGCCTATCCTTGAACTGAAGTCAGGAAGAAGCCCTCTACACTTTTCTTCTGATATTCCTTACACTATGTACATATCTCACAAAATTTAGCTCTAAATGTCTTAGGGCTTCTGCCTGTTGTAAAGAATTTACATTTGAAGTGCTTTTGAATATAAAAAACCTAACAAAAATGTTCAATTGCTTGCATTGTCTTTAACTGAGTACTTTTATTGTTGTTTTGTGTTCTACTGAAAGGAAAATATTTGTTTCTATGCATTTATTTATATTTTGGAAAGGGCTACATACAAACACATCAGTGTAATTAGTATTAATTAACATGTCATTAGTCTCTGTTACATTTACATCTACATTTTAAATTAATTTTAATAAACTTGGCTTTAATCTCCTGCATGTAGCTTCCAAAAGGTCTCAACAACTGAAAGGAATGCAAAGAGTTTATTATTAAATTCTTCCTCTTTCGTAGCAAAAATATTTAAATACGTTTAATTTCTTCTACGAAGATTTCAAATTCTCTCTCCCTTTCCCAAGTTCTGTTTCTCACCTTCTTTCTCCTTCTGTCTTCCTTTTTCTGGTAGCTCCTGTGGCTGTGGCTACATGTCAGATGTTTGAAATGACTGCAAGCCTTTTCGGACACCATGCATGGCAGTCTGCAGAATATAACACATCAGGGCTCTGAGGTGAAGCTGGAGCACAGTACCCTTGTGGTGGCATCTAAGTGCCCTGGGAGCACTTCTGGATGCTCTGGGAGGTGAGCTTGGACTGGGGACATGCAGTTAAGACTCCCTGCTACTTGCCACCTACTGTGAAGTGCATTTCTGATACAGGCTGAAATCCCAGTCCTGCAAAAATACTGTGCTGAAAGACTGCTGCAGACTAATCATACAAACACCAAACAAAGCCACTGGGCTAGCTCTGCCAAAAGCTGAGGAGTTCAATACAGAGTAGTGCATCTTCAAAATGTCAAGCTGTGAGCCCAGCCTGAGGGGCTGTATTGCAGTTCTCTGCATAACAGAGGGGAAGATTTGAAGGTCTAAAATGGGATCACTGAACTGAACAGGGAGCCAGTTAAATGACTCAAGGGAAAGCTGAATTGAGGGATATGTCAAGCATGTTCATGAGTACAGAAGTATTGCTTTAGGTTGCAAAAAAGCCCAAACCTCAGATGAGGTTTCATGATTCTGTCTTAGTTCTCAATGCCTGCCCATCTACATCCTCCCTATTCACATCAGGGAATTAGATTATTTCCTAAATAACTCAGTATTTAACCCACTTACCTGGCAGTGGGAGACTTGAAGTCAAGTATTGTTCTTCCTAAGGAAATCTGAACCTATTACATTTTAATGATCCTCTTAAATGATTTTAATGATCATATTTTAATCCATGAGCATGGGGCCAGACTAAGGGGTCACCTGAGGTTTATCTATAGGGTTGGCAGGGAGGACATGCCTCAAGAAAGTGGAAGGATAGCTCAAGAATTGAATTTCCTTCTGTTAGTGAGTTCTCCAACTACAGAGCTGCCGGATAAAACAGTGCCGTCACTTACCACAGGGGAAGTCAAACTCAAGAGAGTCCTAACTTGAGGAACACACACTAGTCTGGACCCTGCGGGTAGCCTCAGCCTGCAAATCTCAGTCATGCTTGAGGGAGAATTAATCATTTAGCTGCTAATATCACTTCTAGGTGTGAGGAGGAACATGCCTTTAGGTAAGTGAAACAGATTCACAGCCTTTCATTTGAAGCAGGGGAATGCCTATGTGCGTGAAGGAAGAGGGAATAAACACATCCGTCAATTCTCACAATAATCAGTTGCCTATAGGACTAGCAGCAAAACACAGGGAATACAGCTAGGTTTAAGTATTTCTATAATGAACCTTCAGGTTTCCTGAACCCTTTACTAGAAGCTACCTGGAGTATAAACTCAGACTTGTCTGCTAGTATCCAGAACAGACACTAATGGGGAAAAGGTCTCTTCCCAGCAAAAGAGGATTTCTCCTATCAGTTCATGAAAAGTGGATAACAGGGTGCACAGGAAAAACTACTAGCAAAAGTTTTGGTGCCTCTGTATTTCATATATGCCTATGGATAGACAAATATTTTGAGAATAAAGTAGTTTTTATTTAGAGTTTGAAGCAATAGCTAGGTGAGGCTTAGATATTAGAAACCTTTCAAGGATTAAACCACACAATCTGCAACAAAATTTATGCTACAAACATCCCTGCAGTAATAGATATTTGCTGAGTGGCATTTTGTTTTAATTTTTGAAATTGTTAACAGTAATCTCTGCTAGCATAGTCCTGGGGAACATGTGCTTACAAAATTGCGTGAGTGGTAGCTGTAGAGATGAGGAAATGGAGTGCTGTGCATTCTGATGTGTTTGACTTACAACGCAAAGTGGTGAGTGGTCTGTGGGGAAAAATCAAGTTCCTCCAACATAGGCTTTTAAGCTGTTTTGAATGTGCGTGGTGGCCCTTCTCCTGGAACTCTGGACGTTTGGTAGCTCTCAGGGCCAGACAATTAACCAATACCTCTCCTTCTGCAAGGAAAAACTTCTGACAGGCAAACCCAAACACATGTGGTTCTGTCAAGGGAGCTGTATAATTAGCAATCACAGCAGTTATGGATTTAAAAGATTGAAATTTCTTATAGGGCAAGCCTGCAGAAAGATCTTGCAGCAGAAAGATCTGAAAAATACTACAGGACAGGAAGTTCTGTGACTCATACTTCATGTAATTTCCATCTCCACTCAAAAAAGGGGGAGTCATTGGGCTACTAAGTGAAAAATAATTATGATTCAGAAAACTCGGATTACAGCGTGATTGTTCCTTAAAAAATCAGACCACACACACATTTCTTACTTAGCATATCTACTCTCCATGGCTGCGGAGATACGTATCTGATGACTTTCAAACCACTCCTAAGTCTGCATTTTTTCTCATCCCTGCTAGATATAGAAAGCCAGCACAACTACAACAGCAGGGTTTGGTTTGTCTTTCTTCATCAGCAAACTCCTAATTAAAGAAAAATTTCAATGAACTTCAGAATTTGATCTTACCTCATCTTAGATCTCTAAATATCTGTGGAAGTGATGCATTCAGAGTCTTACAGATGTGGCAGATTTTGGATTGCAGCATCACTGTCACCTGCCTTATGAGAAAGAAAGACTCTAGCTTCTCTTTCAAATACAAATGTGAAGGTTTGGCAGATATGTAGAGTGGTATGCTGTCTTCTACTTCTTCACTGTTAATTGTTCTTTCAACTGTTTTCCCCCAGTGTATTTTGTGCCATATTTTTTTCAAAAGAGTTGTCCTGTACATTTCAAAAGGGAACAATCCAATAAGGATCCAATAAGTTTCCTATACAATCCATGGAGAGAGCTAAACTTTGCAGAGTGATATCCAGACCACACTCCCTTTATCCATTAGCTGTATTATCTGGATGCCTTCAGAGGGCATGCACCGCTAAGCTCTTTCACTAAGAGTATTAGGAAAAAATAGCTAGGCATGCTAGGAACATCCATCCTTTTGAGCTTTCCTCCGCCTCACAAACACACAAAGTTGTACGTGTCTGTCATCATGGTTTACAGTCCAGTTAGTCTTCACCTTTCTGGCTGACCCTGAGTCTGTGATCCATCTTAGGACGAAGTGTACTCATCCAGGAATGGGCCAAAGAGGAGCTTCCAACCCTCTCCTTTGGATGTGTAGGCATATTGGAACACTGTTAACAAAAAAATAAATTGTTCTTGAGCCAAAGACAGAAGCCTAAGTCTTCATCATTCCCTACTGCTTGAATTCCTTGCTAGATTCCAGCAAGGTCTCTTTTTGCCTCCTCTTTCTGGGCCCAGGGCTCTTCCACTCTTACTTCCCTGTAACTCAGCTTCAAAGAAAGAGAGGGGAAAGACTTCTCACCCTAACACCATAACTTAGGCACACTCTGCAGAGGTAGAACCATGTTTCCTCCAGTTTAAGAAGTGCTACAGCTGAGGTTTCCTTCCTCTGGGGTGGGCTATTGCTTAGCAGGGTGGCCAGCAGCATGGAGCGCTTCTGGGTTTAATCTGGATTCACATCAGGAATGCTAAGCAGGGGACAAGAACTCTTTCCAGGCGCATGTAGGAGCATGTGTTGGTGACATCTTCAGGCCAAAAAGAGGCTTCCAGGCAGTCCTGGAAGCTGGTGAACTGAGTCATTGCTTCGAAAGAAGGTGAGTTTTTGGTGATAGTTTAGGCATGAGGTAATAAAATTGGATCAGAAATACGGGATCAAAGTGCAGTCCTGTTAAAATCATAATAATTACTTTACTAACTATTGCTGTGGTCAATATTCCTAGAGAAAGCCATTACACTGCCTTCATATCAGACAGCTGATGCATTCTAATATTTGATGGTGTGATCCAAAGACTTTGAAATCACTGGAAGTTCTCTAGATGCTTCAATATGCTGTGGATCCAGAGATAACATGCGTTAGTTAGCTCAAGAGAAAAAAGATCTTAGAGATTCTTATCCAATTAAAAAAGAAAAAAAAAACTTTGTCTTCTTGTTGAGCCCACCTCTGCTTTCCAAGAATAATTGAGTGCATGTAGAGCTACTGTATGTCGCTATTCCAGTGAATCACAAACATATTTTCCACTTAGACCTTGAATTAATTGACTGTGAAATATTCAAATCTGTTGTCTAGTTACAGTGGTTGTTATTTAATATTTTGCCTCTGTTCCTCAAATTGGTGACCTACTCAGGACAGTTCATATTATGAACTGTACATATTAGAGCTGAATATAAAAAATAAAATTATCAGTCTGTAGGTTTTAGTTATATACAACATAGTGACTTATGTATTAGCAATGAATAATCTGGTTAAAGTAGATACGTAAATTATAAGAACTAATAATATGAACTTAAATGATATTAACCGTAAATCAAAAATTATTTACTAAAGATGTCTGTAAATATTAGATAAAAAAACACATGTTGCAAAATTTCCCAGTCTCTTCCAACACAATTCATGAAAAGAAAAAAAATCTAAATTCATCAAATAAATTATTCATTGAGAATTATTTGCTGAGCTCTGTTAACTAAGTAGTAGGTTAATTACAGCATAGAATTGCCTGTTTAGGGACAGGCAGGGAATCCAGCTTTTGAACCATGTGTGCTGGGATTGAACTGAAGGACTTTTCCTCTCTCTCTAGCCAGTTGAGGCATGCTGTTAATCATTCTGTGCAATTGTGCATTTTAAGAGTTCAAAACAAATAAAGTGCTGAGAAAAGCTTCTTCTGTAAGATTAATTTATTTTTCATTTAGCAATAGGTTGGGAACCCATGCAATACATAATCAGTATTTTTATTAATTATCTTTAGTTTATTTGAAAGAGTGTTTTTTTTTCTTTTTTTCCAAAATCAGTTAACTCCCGTGACATGGCATCCATCCATCCAGAGGTACCTGTAGGTCATTCAAGATAAATGGGACAACTTCTTCAAATACTGGATCAATGTTCACTCTTAAATAGCTTATCAAATCTCAATGCACAGTGCACCTCTCAAACTGTCAGGGCCAGAGCTTTAGACAAGATCCCCAAAGGGATGCAGACAATTACCGGTTCAAGAAGCTTAAAATGTTCTATATCCTCACTCACAAATCTGCTTATCTGCAGAAAGAAAAGTGAGAAGGTGAATGTAATGGGTGAAGGTATATATATCCTTCAGATATGGGATGTACTGCGTAAAAGGAGACTGTTTAGAGGTTAGTGCTTGATACTGCTAACAGAATTTTTCAACAAAATCCTAACTGAGGGCTTGATTTCCTGGCTGTGTACTTATCACATAAGTAGCTTTGTATGCTTCCTCAGATGCTGCCTATTGTGCGCAGAAGTTTTATAGGATTAGAGGAGTTATGGTTTATTGGAACGTGGGACTGGAAGAGACCTCCAGGGTCACTGAATCCAAGTCCTTGCTTCGCAGGCAACCCTGCCATGTAATCCTTTTCACAAATGGAACAACTTCTATCTTATAAGTTGTTAAGGGGCTTTGCCATTACTTCTTCTATTGTAAAGGTATTCCAGATGTCACTCTTCTGACAGTTAGGAGCATTCTGCTGAACTTTTAGGACACCTGTGACATTTTCCAACCTATATGTATTTGTGGCCAATATATATGCATGTAGAATCATTGTTATTAAACTTTTCTTTTTTTTCTTTTTTTCCCCCCAGGGGAACCTCATTTTTCCATTTTGACTCTTTAATCCTGGTATACTGTTAGATGCATGAAGTTACGTTTTGTTTTAGTAGACTGCCTAAGTCCAATAAGTGGAGTGCAAGAATAATCTTCTCATATAACTGGATCTTCAGGCTTCTGTTTAAACTATTATGAATTTGTTTCATGTTTAATTCTATGTATGGGAATGAAGAAATTTGCAGAGAGTATTTTAGATATGAACATGCCAGAAATTAATACAACGACACAATTGTTTCTCTAGTTTATTTCCTTATTGGAAAAGTCTCTATTGGTATACGATGGGGTTATATCTTTCTGTTGGTTTATTACAGTGGGACTCACGCTCATCCTCTGATTAACTAGCACAGGCAGTTTTTCTTTACTGCTACTACTTCTCATTGCAGGTGAATTGCAATTAGAAATTGTTTTTATTGGTCTTCAATCACATAATATTGAACTTTATTCTGTCAAGGTTTATCCTGTTCTGATTACAACTATCACAGTCATCTAGTTCTTCCCTATAAATATCCCGATTTTGTACTGTATTGATTATGCTTCTCAAGTCTTATTATCAAAAATGTCATTGGTGCTCTTATCTTTGTATATATTTTTATTTGAAGAAAACATTAAATCAGATTATGTTAGTACTGATCCTTGAGGAATTCCATAATTAAACTTCCCTCTGATGCCACACTTCGCTGCAAGGACATGCAAAGTCAGGTTTGCCTGACTAATCTCAGGTTGTTTTTCTGCTAAGGGTAAATTCTGGTTCATTTTATGTTTCCTTATGAAAGCTCTGATATTTATTTATCAATAAATATCTTCTTGAGTCTTTCTCAGCAGACAATGCTGTCCCAAATGGCAATAGGTAGTCCATCTATGAAACAATAAAAATGTTATCGGGGGGGGGTAATGGGCACAGTCTCACACTCCAAAAAGTGTGAAAAACTCTTCTACTAATTCTTTCCAGATCTTCTGTTTTAACTGTTTGAGAAATAGTCCTCCATCATCCATTGATCCTTACTCACAGTTTGGCAACAGCAGATATTTTAAACAGATGGACTTTATCCCGATATTGTTTCACCTAGTAGTTTCAGCTATTATTTAGTGCCTGAGTAATGGGAATGCTTCATGGGGGTTAATCTATCACTTTCCCTGTAAGGTCATCTTTGCCTACTATTACTTCTCCTCTTTTCCTACTTCTTTCCACCATCTAACAGTAAAATTTTTCTTGTAATAGTTTTCAGTTTGTATTTTGTTTCACGTTAAAGTCCTCTTAATTGTGCTGGATGATCACAGAGGGAAGCTGGAAGTGCAGAAGACCTTAAAGCAGAGTCTACCACTGTGAATATACTTCCTATTACACTGCAAAAACGTGCTCTCTTCTAAACCGATTCTAAATTAGTGTAAGGGCTAAGATGATTGAAAGTGTTACAGCAGGATTATTAAATAGGAAATAGGTAAATCAGGTATGCTTGTTGTTGTATCTGCTGTTCACGGTTTATAGTGAAAAAGAATTTCTCTTCACTGGGCATTTTCAGTAAATGGTAACTACTGAAGAAAGAGGACAGAAGCTTGTTTGGTTCAGCAACAGATGTGACCAAAAAGCTATTTGCCTTCCGATACTGTATGGTATACGGCTACTCTAAGTGTTCACTTGAAACAAAATGGGAAATTATCAAATAACTATGTCTATGAGCAGTGCTGCCATGAATGAGTGAATGTAATGATAATCATAATTAAAACAGATGCTGTTATTTACATGTATTTAAAATAAATTTCAGTGATGATAAAAGATGATCTATTGTAGGTTTATATCTTAATTTAGAGATAATTACAGGATAGTGCAATCCAGGAAAACATGACCTTCATCAACTGATCTTATCAGTAGACCTAACTCATAGTAAATGATCAACTTTCTCCTTGTCTGCATTTTGGCTTAGGCCAATGGCAGTTTAAACTTGGCAAAGTACGGTACTATACCAATATCTGCCATAGGGCTTAAGATGGCTCGTTAAGCTGAACTTTTTAACTTTTTTGGGGTTGATAATAACAGATATGACATTTTACTTATATTCTCTGAGATTATTATTCTGGTCTGCTTGGAAATGGAATGAAACTGTTGCTCATTTCACAGGTGCCAATGAGCTTCAGTAAATGCTCAGGACTGATACAGTTCAATTTGAACTGTTCATCCTAAATAGAAAAGTTCTCCATTCTCTTCATCTTCTCAGCTGCTCAGTCTTTGCAAGTATCATTTTGGTTGTCTGTAGGTTTCTACATGTTAGAGCTCCTCTTTAAATCTGTCTCTGTAAAGCCTCAAAGCAGAAATAACAACTATAAGCCTCTTTGTCTACTGCCAAATAATGACTGTATTTACTGCTTATATTACCGCTTGAGATTATGTAGTCGTCAGCTAGTTGTAGTTTTAGTCCAATAAAGTGGTGAAATTAATGGTTATGTCTACAATAGAAGTGTAAAAAGCCATTGTAGAAAGCAGCTCCTGAGTCAACCGTAGGACCATATCTGTTTCACTTTCATATCCCACTCCTGTAAGGCTGGCCTTGAGTCTGCTCAGAATTCACTTTTCAGAGACCATCTGACCCATCATGCTGAAAAATGCCTGTGCTGGAGCCTGCTACCAGCTGTGCTCAAGCAGTTTGTCTGCAGGCCATCCACAACATGATCATGCAAATAGAGGCAGCATGACTTAGCAAGCTGAAGGTGACTCCCTTCTCCAGCATGGAGTGAACAAATGAGACCAGGTCACATAAAAAGTTAGGCAAATACTTTAGCAGTTCAGAACCAGTGCTCTTTACCAGACTTCTTCACCAGGACTGGAGTCCTTTAGCAGGCTGGCTCCCCACAGAGGTGCTCTGATTCCAAATACTTGTGGCAGAATCTGCTCATATTTTCTAATGTGCGGTGCTGATATGTATTAACCAAAAGGTTAAGCAATTCGCATTTCAGTATTCCCTCAATTCTATTTCTGCTGTAAGCACTTTTTGTATTATCCGTTAGAAATCCAAAGGGAGTCTTTTTTTTGGTGAACATTCTTGACTGGAAAGTGAGTTACTGAGCAGGGGCAATTCCATTCAGGGGATACTGATTGAAGTTACATCAAAAAAAAAGTTAAATACAGGGTCTGGCAGATTTTCTAGGATCACCACTATTTCACAGACTACAGCAGCTGTACATTTTAGCATTACTCATCTTCCAAAATCTTCTAATCAGTGAGATTGGTTTGTAAGATAATTCAAGAGAGATGAGAGAATCAAGCAGTACTGGCAGCTGCAGTCGTGCCCTGGTTGAATCTAGCTGTCACTCATTACTCCCTATTCAATGCAGTTCGGATAAGCTGCTTGTTTTCTAGCGTACGCATGTTCTCCATAGCTAGGCCTCCTTTGAGTCGGCATATTCACACTCTCCTACCATCTGTTTCCGATCTTCTGATATGTGGATGTTTTTGTTGCTCCTACTTCTTTTTCCCTGTGTTCCATCTTATTGGGGGGGCAAGGGGAGTGGAGGACAAACTCCTATGAGATTATTTATATAGCATATAATTTTTAATTTAAAAAAAGAAAATGCAATTAATTGATAATATATAGAGGCACTGTGATGGTCACAGATTTTTTTTCTGATAATCTCACAAATCCTTGATGCTCCTGTTAGATGTGGAAGTCATTTGTAACAAACAGATGAATTTTGCTTCTTACCCTGTTTGCCAGTGATTTCAGAGCAGCCTTCATTAGTAATTCAAAATTAGCCACCAGATCACACTTCTGCTTATTCCTGAGCTTTTTCCAGAATCACGTCTTTGCAAGGAAGCCTTAATTGAAACAAAAAAAGAAAATTATAATTTTTGTACTGCAAGCTCCTTTTCTATTTATTTGAAATTTCTTGTTCCTCTAAATCTTTTGATCAGTTCTGTGAATTCAAAATCTCACTTTTGAAAATTCTGATGTCAAAAAAGAATATTACACATTTATTCATCATAAAAAAAGAGAAAATGTAAGCTTTCATCCAGGTTGCTCATGTCAATATAATATGCATCCAAAAAATCTTTCTTATTGGCTTTATTCTTCGCTAGTGAGTACTGAGTTTCTTATGCTTGCTGCCCACCTTTCTGTTCACGCTTCTCACTGCTTCAAAGGAAAGCAGGACTGTGAAGTCCTTGCACTTTCCAAGTTCATGGTGAGAACAGGGCTTTTGTGTTGGTAAAAGATCAGGTTTTATGCTCAGCTTGTATCTAACCCTTTCAAAAACTAGACTCGCAGGTGGACAGAGGTTATATCTGGGTTTTTTTTTAAATATGATAATATGTATGTGTTTGCATATACATACACATACACATACACATACACATACACATACACATACACATACACATACACATATACACATACATATACATATATACACTCCTATATACGTATGCATGCTTGTTTGTGTGTGTGTGTAAAGTGTGTGCGCATATTTACTATTAATACTCGTGCCATACAGCCAGTGCAGCTCTGGGAGACTGGCTAGGAGTCTCCTCTGGCACATGCATCACTGACAGAATCGTTAATTATTTCCCACGCACCGTCCTAATTGCCAGTGTGTGAGCTGGAAACAGCCCAGGTTTATTAGCAGATTCCAGGCTCAGTTTGCCTGTAATTTGCTGACAAAGAAGGTACATTACTCCAGCCCGGACTATCATTCTGAGAGCTCCGTAGTTCTGTCTTTCTTTCCGAGCTGTATTAATTGTGCTTTATTGAGAAATGCTGACCGTCACGCAGAACAATTTTCAGTCCTTCTGTTATAGAGTTCTTCCTATCAAGCCATGAGGGGACTATTAGAACCTCTCTGTTGGAAGCACATAAAATAATCATGGGAGCTGTTTGTGTTAATTCAGACCTCTTTTTTGTTTCGGAATAATTACTGTTGCAAAATATCAGCATGTGTTAAGAGATCAGGATTAATTTGTAAGCGCTGAATGACAATATTTCCAATGGTTTATTAAACACTAATAAGATTTAAAACGGTGTGACTCTGCATACACTTGTGTGCATCAAGAAGTTTAAACATCTGTTTCGTAAGTAACGTTAGCTTGTAAGGTTACAAAGTTTAATGCCACTAGGGCATATCTTATCGTATCAGATAACAAGTGATACTTTCAGATCTGTGCTTTTCAGAATTAGCATAAGAAAGATTTAGATTTTTTTTCATTTTTTTCAATGTATTATTTGCTAATTAAATGATTGGATTAGGTAATATGGGACTCTGCTCATCTGACTGCAACTTAAACGGCATAAAAAACAGGATTTACTTAAATGTTTGCTTGAAAACTTAGAGAAGCTATAGTTCTCCACTAAACTGGAAAGTAAGGAAGCATAATATGGGAAAAAATAATTATTTTAATATTATAAATGTAGGGCTCTGAATTTGTTTCATTTATGTAGGTGTCAGCAGTGCAAGTCATCAAAAATAACTGGAAAAAGGACAAGTAGCAAAGCAAGAAAAAAAACCCCTAAAATCTGCTTGACAGCACAGCATTAAACACGAGTAATAAGCTTAAACAATGTTAACTACAAATCTAAGTGCATATCAGATTAAAAAATGTTCTATTAGCTTAATGCCTGTAGCCTAGACTATATTAAAAAACTGATTTTTAAGTCAAAGATACCACTGAAGACATTAGGCAGTGAGCTATGTTCTGAACTGACAGTGCAAGATGATCCTAGTTAACTGCAAACGTAGTGAAAAGTCAAGCAAACAAGAAGCTTCTGATAGCATATATATTTGCTTAACTCTTTTGCAAGTCTATTCAAAGCCAAAAATAGTCCATCTCTCTAACAGCAAATATATGTTTGTGGCCAGAACACTGGCCCTTACTTCACAGTTCATATGAATTTAGCAGATTTGGTGCAAGGTCCAGGTTCTATCTGTGTCTCATTCTCCTGGGCTATTTTTAAAGAGATAATGATATTCTAGCCCTGCTTTGTTCATAGAGACTGACTGAAATCTTTGCCCTGTTAAAAATAGTGAGATTTTTGCTGCGCTTTCTGCAAGAACCAGACTTATATCAATCTGGTCAAGCTATCTTTACATACCACAGCCATAGTTCAATACGCTTAATCCACCTGTTGGCCTTGGCAGTATGCACAGAATTATTCCACTAAACTGCTACTATCCTGCTTCTCAGCTGATTTTTCTTACATGAGTAATAGGAAATATAAGGGCCAGCCACTCCTCACAGGAGAAATCATTGCCTGCTGCAGCCATATGATGATGAGAGACCTGCCCAGGAGCTCTTCGCAAATTGAAAATCCCATATGAGTGGCAGATAGACATTAATTTGCAATGTTATGCTTTTGTCACATAGAAGCATACTATCTAGACTGTTCTAGGCATACCTCTCTTGATGGTTACAGGAGAGGTGAAAGTACTGCACAAGGAAAACCATGTGTGCTATTCTAGAGAAAAAGAATATTCACTGATCTTCTAAGCAAGCATCTATTATTTAAGTTATTTAAAACTTTTTTCTTTCATAATAGCATTCACTTGCTTATATCCTTAAATAATAACACATCTGCCCAAGTCTGGATTTGATCTAACATTCACCAGTTTCACTGATGCCTCACCCAGTATTTTCTGCTTGACCTTTTAGATTTAAGCCTTGGATTTATTGACGTTTATGGGAGTTTTGCCATTAACTTTCGTAAGTCAAGATTTTACCCTTAAAGATTTCAGCAATGCACAAAGCTAAGGATGAATTAGGGGATAGCACGGACAAAATCTTGATCCTGCTGAAGTCTATTGGCATTCTGCCTATGACTTCAGCCGAACCAACACCTCATATTTTATACACTAAAGTGGCTTGCTGCACCACATTAAAGTTTAGCATGACGGAGATGCAGAATTTAAATAATTTAAATAAAACTTTTTTTTATTATTTTATAATTTAGTGAAGTTTTGTTCCTAAGTCATCTCCATCCCCAAACAAAAATCCCTGTCATGGCTCAAGTAGCATTTGAGGATTGAACTGTCCCATCAGGGCACAGGAGGAGGTTTCTAGTCTAACATTACAGTGGTCATGAGCCAGCTGAGTTATAACAGCCCATATGCTTTAGTCCACTTACTTTGCTATTCAAATCGCTTTGTGTCTCTCTCACATTAATCTGGAGGTAGATGACCCCACTGGAGATAGACGAGCCTAGCTAGAGTCGCTGAAGCATGTTATTGCACTTTAATTGTTGCTCTGTGATTCCACATTTGTTCATACCAGATCAGTGCTCTACAAGGCCCCACAGCAGTATAAATTAAACCTGGATAGGTATTAGTCAACATCACGTATCTGCCAGCTTAGCTAGAACATGTACAATTCAGTATGTTTAGGTACCTGCAGAATGACAAGTAATATCTGACCAGGTATAGAGTTAGGCTGACAGGTATAGATGGTAAGGGACAAAGTTACTCTTTCAGAGAGTTTTGACCAAAACTGAAGTTGTAAAAAGCATTTGGATGGACTCGGTCCTTTGTGCCACGTGACTGTTGAATTTTTTATACACTACCGAGTACCCTAAATACAGATTTATCACCTTGTCAAGCCATAGTCACAGACTGTCTTGGGTAAGTAATATTGTTTTCCATCAATTCAATACAGGCAAGCACTGCTATGTGCTAGGATTTTTGTCTGCCTTAAATATTTGAATCTCAGTTTTCTAAATGCCCTTGAGATTACAATACATTAGGCTCGATTCTCCATACATTTACACTAGAGAGTGCTGAGACTGCCAAATTATTCCTTTCTACTAAACCTTTTTTCTAAATATTTAATTACAAGCATGGAACTTATGGATTTGTGGGGCTTTCAGTTTAAATAAGTTGTTTTTGTGTGATTTAATAACAGTTTTCAAAGAAAAATTAGATTAATTGCAGACTATTATAATAAAGCACATGTCAGCAAAATAGACACAATCACTGGAATCACAATCATTCACAATCAATTAAATGGATATGATAAAAAGACAAGGATCATTTCATGAATGGGTACAGTATTTTTATTCTTAAAAGTAAAGAATAACTTCATAGGATTTCAAAGCATATTGCATTATAACTCAGGTTACCTATTCTACTATGTTGCAAGCATCTGCTAAATAATTTAGCAAATTATGTGCAAACACTATATTTATTTTAAAAGCCTTTATAGGAAAAGTTTTCAAAATAGATTTACACTTATTCAAATATATAATACTAAGTAGTGTTATATGCATAGAATTCCTTGATGTTAGAATATATTCAGTCATCAATACTCATAATGAACAAAAAGTGACATTCAATGGCATATTGAAAGTAATATTCTTAAAATAACCAAACAGGATAGAATAAATCTTTGGATACAGGATTTCAGTTCTGAATATAATTTTACAGGAACGTAATGAAAGTATCGGCTAATGCCTCAGTCAATAATGGTTGGGATTGCAGATTTTAGGAGAAAATTTGTCAATATATTTCATGAACTAATGTACAGCTTTATGTCTTTCAAGAGATCAAAATGAATAATGCTTTACTCACAATATAAAACAGGATAAGAGCAGGATTTAGGTTTAATAAGAGGAGATTTTCAGCTAATTAATTGTGAATTTCTACTGTGCTAAAATTAGTTGACACTGAATAATTCTAATCAATTTGCGGTCAACTCAAGTAATTCTAAATAAAGAATGGCATGATCAAAGTTCACAGCCCAGTTTTCCATATATTTCATGTTGAAGCTTCAACTTTATGCCTAGGCATAAAATATGCTTTTATTCTCATAAGTTTGATGTTAGAATTTACTTCTTATATAAAACATATTTGGACACACGCAAGAATGCATTAAAACGGCAAAAGGAACTCAACTAGTATGCAATAGGAATTAAGTAGTATGTGTGCACAGCACAGGAGAGCTCTTTTAAAAAACTGACTTTTTAGCGGTTTCCGATCATTATAGCCTTTCTGATAATCAGCATTAGCAATATATGATTGAATAAGAGTATATTATGTTATGCTATTTTTATCCTATCTGATCTTTAGCTCTGGGAACTAGCAAGTGAACAAGCCCATGGTGAGAAGGAATGCAATTTTGGCACATTACAGTTGGACTTATATTGGTTTTATTCTCCCAAAATTTATTTTTTCACTGCATGACTGTGTATGGAGATTTATGGACACTTCATTTCAGCTAGTGGAGCAAAGAGAAGTTTCCATTCACAATGCTGTTTCAAAACATATTCTTTATTACACGCACCAGCGTAGAACCTAAAAATCCATTAGGGTACACAGTTTGCAAGTTCATTATAAACCATAATACTTATCTTGTTTAAAAGCTGAATGAAAAGAAACACTATTCCCATTTTATAAATGGCAAATTGAGGATCATACACATTGAGCTGTTTTTCTTCCCAAGGAAATAGAAGAAATATATTCCAAATACAAAGGTTTGCTCAGATTTCCTGGTTTCTAATCTGGTATTCAATTCCAATAATATTCTCCCTTCCCTCTGAATAAATTATTATAAATCAGCTCTGTATATTAGCACTATAAAGCACTTCAGATCCTTCTCTGTGCTGAGTAATCTTTGAATAAGAACAGGTCAGCACTCTCTAGATAAGTTCTTTCTTTTAACGAAAAATAGGGTGAGACCAAAAGGACATTTTTCCTTTTTTTTTTTTTTGAAAACAAAACAAAAAACTCTATCTTTTAGTTTTCCATGTTTTGATAAATTAGGGAAGAGGGAGAGGAAATATAAATGAGAATATTTTCTTTCCATTTCCTGACCTTTCCTCATTCCTCTTTTTCAATAAGAAGAAATTATGAGGAAAAAACATTTGTCCCTTGTAAGAATAAAGATATTTGTTAAAAGTTTATACTTTGGGCACTTCTTTTTAAGGAAAAATAGGGTTTTTGTCTCAAATTTTCGAGGAAAATGCTGCCTATTTTTTTAAGGGTAAACAACTGCTGCTTGCCACTGACACTGCATTCCCTTAGCACGTTCCTTCCCTTGGAGTCACACAGTGCACCAGCAAAGGGAGGTGGCATAGGTCAAAAAAACCGGCATGTTGGCACATTCACTTCATTGTAATCCTCAGCTTGTGAATTCTGAACTATGCAATTTCCTGGCTGCCCTTCATCCTGGGACTCCATAATGCTACTTTGGTATCAGCGTATGAAGTATGGAAATACTCTGTACCCTTGTTTATCTTCTCTTTATATAGATTTTCTTTTCTTTTTTTTTTTTTTTTGGAAGATGTAAGCACTTCTTTTGGTGGGGAAGGCTGACATCCAGAGTGCCTCATCCCTCAGCAGCTCCCTGTGATCTCACTTCTCCGCCAGGCTGGGGATCGAGGAGGTTCTCCTCCTTCAAAGAAGGCTTCTCCGTTGTGAATAGCAGGGACGTTCGCTTCCAGCTGAACAGGGGATTGCGGTCCAGAAATCTCTGCTGTTTGGCAAGACAAGACCTCCTTTCTCCAAGTGGCAGGGCCACCGAGCCCTCACCGAGCTCTGCTTCTGGCAGCAGTGACCGTGCTGGTAGGCAAGCACGCGTGTTGGGTGTGTGGCAATCGTCAGGTGCCAGCAGCACCGGTGGGAGCCACAAGTTGAGGCCTGTCCTCAGCCTGTGTGAAAGGCAGCAGCTTGCAACTGGGCGGCTCCACCACCCCCTGGGCACTCAGCTCTGATGCTGGCATGCTGGAGACCCCCTCTTTGGCTTTTCCTGCCTCCTAGGGCTGCTGGACGGCTACGCAGCGCTGGCAGACACCCGGCTCACCGCGGCTGGAATGAATGCAAACCAATCTGCAGCTGCGCTTTGCAGGATCAAACCCATCAATTTGTTCAGAGAATTCCTTGCTTTGCCACAAAAACTGTTTGTGAATGAAAATAACCCCTGGGTTTGGTTTCTATGGTTACTCTCACACTAAAAAAAACAGCAACCATCTCATTTATTTATTTATTTCCTGTAAAATGTTTTGAACAACTCAGCTTCTCTCGGTTTTGGCACCATTTTACACTTGTCTTGACTTTGTTGTTCTTAGTTTCAGATGGATGTTGGTAAGTTTTGTTCTCATGATTTTGAATATGCTAAGAGGTTTGTATGAGGGTTGATCTCTTTAGGGTGGCATTAAGAAATGTCCTAAGTTCTTTTAGCCTAAACTATGACAATACAATGTTGCTTCACTGCAATATGTGAAATGTGCACTTACATGAGTTGGCCTTGTGTCTGTCTGACTTTTCATATGGTTGATATGTTCATTTTTCCTCTGTGGAAGGGAAAAGAGGATAAAATATCACTGTTTCTGTTCATATGTCCTCTTAATTTTCATCTCAGTATTTCATTTAATGAAATATGTCTATGAATAGCTATTTCTTTTTTAGAAAGTGAGTTCTTACTTTAATTTTATTTTACTTGGGAAAAAAAAGGCTAATGTTACAAACTGGTAGTGACAGTCTTGGGCTAATCATCATCTTCAATGCTAGATTTTAGCAGCTAATGCCCATCAAGACCTCATAACTCTCTTGAATATAGAATAGTGCATGGGAGTGATATTTTTTTTCCAGGCTAAACAATCCTTTCCTTATCAATTATTCCTCATATGGAAGCAGTTCTAAGCCTTTTATCATCCTTGTTGTCCTTCTCCGACTCTCTCTCACTTCTGGTATATCCTTTCTTCAAGATGAGGGGGGTTTACAGACACATGCTGTATTAAAGGAGTAGGTTCATTGGTTTGCTGTGGATTTATTCACTAGAATATTTGTTCTCAATTTGTTTCCCAGTACTTCCTAACATCTCAGTTGCTTTTTTCACATCTGCTAAATGCTGAAGCAGATGTTTTCACACAACAGTCTCTGTATCGCTCATGAGTAGTAATGACCAGTTCGGGATCCATCATTTTCTGTACAAATCCGGGGTTATTTTTTACTCTGTGTTCATTTATTGACATTCACTTACCATGAATTTCATCTGCCATTTCCCTGCCAAAATGATAGTCTTGTAAGGTCTTTCTGCAGTTATTCATAATCTGTCTTCATCTGTGCTGTCTGGAATAACTTTGAATCATCTGTAAAAAGTGCCACCTCATTGCACTTTCTCTTCTCCACGAATTTGGTTGCATATTCACTAATGTATGGAAGTGGAGGTCTTTGTATAGCCTGCCAGCTCTGCCACTTTTCCCAAGCCAGAAAACCCACAACAGCTGAACAAAAAACTGCACCACATGCTAGTGAACCTGAGTCATGTAAACGTTAGGCATTAATCTAACCTGGTCATGCAGGCTCCTCTTTTGCCGGTGGAGAGAACTAAACACTCCAGAAATCAACTCAGCTCTTTCAATTTAGAAACCTGTCTCAAGCTAGGATGACATTTTTTCCTGCAAGTCCCTGTGATATCCACCAATAACTGATGCATATTGGCAGCCTAGCTGTTAGAAGGTCATCAGGTGAGATGAGTCCTATGTCATCTGGATTTCTCCATTTTTTTAATTGTCTGCCTGGAGGATGGCAAAACGTCAGCTTTGGATTCTGTCATGAATTTTCCATTTCTTTTATAGATCTTTTGGGGTATTCCCAGGGCATACAAATATTATATTGATTTCTGCAGACTCCACAGTTTATTTGTTAGGCTGCAGTCTGATTTTTAGTGATAAGCTGCCTGATGAGATGAATCACAGATGTTCATTATAGGTGGTAGCTACCTCATCTAAAGTGTTAAGTAAAAGGTAAGTCACAATTCATTGGAGAATTAAAGTGAAATAGAAAACAAATTATTTTTAAAAACAAGATCAATAAATATTTCTATTTCAAAGATAAATTCATCATATGATCTATCCTTCACATTCTTACTCATGTTAAACATAATTCATATACTTATTTAAAAAATCATGTTTTAAATTCAAGCGGTAGTGAAATAAGAATGTTAAAGAGCTCCAAGAACTGCTCAGAGCTCCCATAGTTATTATGAGTTAGTTTTCACATCAAATCAGAGGAAAAAAAATGCATATGTTCTTGTTGTTAATGGAGCTTAATTTCTTGTTCAACTAGATTGCTGGCCATTCATCTGGCAGCTGGAATGACGTTGAGAAAACCCATACAGGACAGAGGAATTTATCAGCTATCTATAGGCACAGAGCTAAAAACCTCAGTTACAGTTAAATTGTTATAGCTTCATTTCCTTCTAAGGACTGTCATCAGCATCTAGCAGATGCAGATCAATCTCCACCCTTGTAGTTTGAAATTCCTTTTGAAGGCCATTTATGTGTTTAGGATTTTTATTGTCATCCTTAGCTGATATTTTTCCATCTGCTGATGCTCAACAGATGGGAAATAAAACATCCTTTAGAAGTTAGAGGGAAAAACTTACTTCGTTTTCTCATCAAGCACAGATAATATCTCAGGAACCTCAGCGCTTGAGAAATTAACTAGATGAATGAAAAATAGTTGCTGAATTCACATAAATTAGAGATGATGCTGGAAGAGAAAAAAAATTAAATTAGCTTGTTCTCTATTAGTATCAGCAAACTCATTGTTTAGATGGTGCTAGTTTCTCACTACTTTTAGGCTAATTTTGCTTTCTGCGTTTTACAGGCCTATACTATGAACTTCAGTTGTTTTAACTTTTAACATACTAGCAAGAGAGAGTGAGGCATAGTCATCGAGAAGAGAGGATTCAAAAAGGTCTACAGAAACATGAATATCACAAAAGGACAAAGTCAACTGCTTATTGTTTCTTCCAGTGCAAGAATTAAATGAAATAAGCAGGACCTAGGATGAAAACAAGAGGAGGTGGTTCTTCCTGTAATACCTGGTAGCCTCCTTGGCAAAGAGCTGTGTGGACGCCAGAAGTTCACCTATTTCAAAGGGAGACTGGGCAAGTACATGGAGGAGGCACCCACCTAACAGACAAGCTACAACAGCATCGGAAAATCACAGAGCAGAAATATTTGGCAATGAGCAACTTACTAGGGAGAACATATATTTCCCAGTTCTCATTCTTCTCTTTGCACCTGTTATGTTAGAGATAAAATATTGGGCTACACGGGCCCTTGGTCTTAAGTGCGGCCTTTTTCCCTTTCCCTTTCCCTTCTCCTTCTCCTTCTCCTTCTCCTTCTCCTTCTCCTTCTCCTTCTCCTTCTCCTTCTCCTTCTCCTTCTCCTTTTCCCTTTTCCCTTTTCCTTTTCCTTTTTTCTATCTTTTTTTTTAGTGCAAGTAACGTATATAGTTATACTGAAAATAATGATCAAATGAGCAAATATGACCACTATAAGATCCTAAGAGCTCTAAGCTGGAGATCTAGAGCTCTGGATTCAGCCCCTTGTTTAATTCTAAGCCCTACGTTTAGTCATAAACAAGTCACTGAACTGACCTTATGCATCAGCTTCCCATTTTTAAATGGAAATAATGCTTCCATATGAGCAAAGATAGAAGAACAAAATTGAATAAGTGCTGCCCATTTATTTATAACAGTATGATGCAAACTGAACATGTTTCTGGGTAATTTCTACAGCTTGCGGTTTGGAGGGGCTGCACACATTCCCATGTCGGTTGTGCAGGACTGTACAGAGAGCTGTTTTTCCAAGTCGGATGTTTTCGCCTGTCTTTACTTGTCTTGCCTTTCTGTGCTCCAACCTTATAAGATACTGTAACTGTATATCAATTTGCTACTGTCTAAAAAGTGGCTTAGAAGACCTATCAGAGGGAAAACACTTTCAGAAATAGTATATTCTGTTAATAAAAGTGTATTTAAATTCTTGACTTTAAGGTGGATATTTCAGTAGCTCTTCAGGGCTAGCTGTCCTGCGGTTCACAACACAGTGTGGACATGAAGTTTTATAGCTGTCTGACGTGTCTCCTGGTATGCTTGGTGCACTTATGTTCAAGACTCTGAATTGCAGACAGAATACCTATGACAGAAAGGAGAGGGGCATATGAGAGTAGGCCAGTCCAGCAGCTAATTCACAGCAGTGACAGAGCTTCACAGAGCGCAGCTTCCATACTTGCCTTCTTGGCAGTGAGTGAAAGAGGTTTCCATGTGGTCCCAGTCCCTATTAATCCTTACCTGGGGTAAAGACTGACAGACTAAAAGCTTTTGGAGGGTTGATATTAATCATTTATGTCCTTTATGAAAGGTTAACATGACTTATTACCAGAATGCCTGTCTCTCCATTAAAAGCTGTTTTTCTTCTGTATGATTTTTTTCTAAATCGCATTTAGTCAGATGTTTATTTGAGTCTATTGCACTTATTAAATATTACCTAGCCTACCCATCACATAAATGACAACAGCAGCCATACAAACCTTTCATGGAAGATATAGTTGCAAAAAAAAATGCGTGCAGGAAAACAGAATCCCAGAAATAAGATGTCAAGAGCAGACGAGATCACCCCCCTTTCTTTTGAGGAGGACTCAGTACAGCATAAAACATCAAAGATGAGCGCAGCAAGGGGGGGAGAAGGAAGACAGACCATTTGGTCCTAGCTTCCCTAGCTCATGAACTTTCAAGACTGATCATGTTGATCTCAGCAGCTAAGGACCATCAAGGGCTGTAGCCACTGCTGTCAACTGAAAACGTGTCTGTTTTGTGACATTGTATGCTCACGGCTAATTTAAGATAGATTTGTTAAGGATTAACTGTTTTGTATATGTGGTGATAATGACTGATAGTGTTGGCAATGTGTCTTCTTACTGAATTTCAATTCCATCAAGACTTTTTTTGAATTTTGAAACTGGCCTGATGTGCCATTCTTTTAAATATGCGTATTACAACCACCTCTAATTCCCTAATGGTTATATAGGTCTATATATTCACTTGCAATATATGCAATATTTTTATGCAATTTAAAGCAATGAGGGCACACAGGAAATAACAATTACTGGTATGATTGCTATGGGCTATGTACTGACTCATGTCATGTGTTGGTTTTCCCATCACTTGTTCTCTGTCTTGTACTCTTTTCTTTTATGACCTGTCTGCAAAATAGGTCTAAGAGCCTATTCATCCTGCAAGGAAACAGTAATGGTTGTATAAAGCTGAACCAGTCTAAATGCAGTTTACTTTTCTTATTTGTCCATTTTAAATGAGACTCAGTGCCCACCTCAAAGAACTGATCAGAAGGTGTAAGTGCTTTTGACAATTAAAAAGAAATGTAAACAATATTACACATCAAAATAAAAGACAGAAACAGTCTATCTTGTGAGTGGACTCTCTGGATCATTACTGTCCCCGCATTCGAAGCATGAGATATTCTATATTGAATTCTGATAGTCTAAATTAAATTGTTGCACATAAAATTCTCTTGAAATACCACAACCAAATGCAACTGTCCTAGTGCACACGTTAGCTTAAGTTTCAAGCTTGAAAGACAGTGAGATTGTCGGCCTCAGTGAGTCATGAGAAGAGTATTATCAGATCCTTTCCAACTACAGTAGAAGGTCATGTTTTACACAATAAAGGCCTAAATGACCTAATGATACAAAATAATGTTTTCCACCATCATGCTAATTAAAGTTTCACTGAGGTTAGGAAATGTCCTTTATACTATGATAAGAGAAGATGCAGCTAAATTGAATTTCCTTTCTGATGGTGCTAGGTAAAAGATAGTTGACCACTTGTTATTCCTAGGTGTCACATAATAACAGGACAAGAAAAGCCTAGTTTATAATGAACATATTGTTGTCAGAGACAGATTTAATTAAAAAAAAAAGATACAGAAAGTTTTAAAAACAGGCATATGAGAGAAAATAAGCTTTCGCTGGTAAAATATTGCAATGAACATCCATATTTACACTGTATAAATACATAAATTAACATATGTGAGAGTGTGTGTTTTAATCCAGCCTGTTTTTCAAATATGCCAAAGCTGCGTCTCCATGCACTAAATTTGTAGCACTGTACTTCTTAGAAGCAAATAAAATTTACTGTACAGTTCTCAGCTGAGGGAGAATACTATGATTTTGTTGACTGATCCTCAGAAATACTTCTTCTTATGACTGAAGTATTGCTTTTAAAAATGCAAAAGAGTCTGAAAAGTAAGTTTGTGAATTTTTTTTTGACTTTTATTTTTGTTGAGAGTAATAGGTGAAGTATTGGGATAAAAGAAATCAAAGGAAAATGAACAAAAGAGAGCTCAATAATGAGTAATAGAGTCCATGTTTCTAATTCTAAAACATCTAAGGAACTCAAACCGATCCCTGTATTTTCTGTGTCCCAATGCTCACTGACATCAGTAGAAGGGAATGAAATAATTTCACTGCATAGCTTTGCTTTCTAAAGTGACAGAATTCTCTAACTCTAAGATAACAGAGTTCTGTACTACCAGGTCGCATCACAGAAGAGGCATTTTTAAATCTCCTGTTCCTAGCTGCAAAATTTTTTTTTAACTACATACATATTTTTTATATATATATATACACACATTGCAGAGTTTCGTAAGTGGAGTGAGCGGGCTGCAGAGCTATTTGCCTTTTCTGGGCCTTTTTTTTTTCAATACTCCTTTGCTTTCCTTTTAAAGTTTTGCTTCACAGATGTCGAGCGTACGTTACTTCTTTAACAATAAGCTGTTATTTCTACATATGTGACAGGACTGCATCCAAATGCCGTCTCTTTGGGGCAAGGATTGTTTTCTTACTGTATGTTTATACAGCAGCTAGAGCAATAGCACCCTGTGAGTCTAGAAGCTCTGGCGACACAGACTAGCCCTGCCTTCCTGCCATTTCTCCTTTCTTTTGTGCACACTTATATGAAAAGAGATGCAGCCACAGGAAACTCTCAGGTCCAGGAGTAGCGATATACACCTATACGCAAGCATGAAATATAATCCAGGCATTTTCTGTTACCATGACTAGTCTGGAACCACAGTGTAGACATTTGTAAATTGTGTATACTATTCACAACAGCTGACCGCTAACAAATTGGATACATTGCTAACGCCCTCAGAGAGGAGGATAATTTCAGTCTTATCTATGCCAGCTACGATTTCCAAAACATCTGTGGTGATCTAAGTATCTTAAGGCCTTTCAGTCCTTCTCCTGGTCCTACAAATTATATTGACATTGGACAATAGATTCCAAATGTATTGATAACAGGTAGACAGGCAAACTGATTTCATAAACCTTTTTTTGGGGATATCAGGGTGAAATCATTTGTTGCTGTTCTCTAGGCTGAAAAGAATCAAAAGAGTTTAACATAGTTTATTATATTTTGAAAGAATGTTAATTTTCATCTGAAGAAAAAAAAATAATCTGAAATATAACACATTAGCTGAGGCAACATATGTTGTAAAGATTTCCAGGTTATCTGAGAATATATGGGCCACAAGATGAACAGCTTAGCTACAAGGATATACATTCATGGCCACCAAACGCTAGTAATTTCAAACTAAAAAAAACAAATCAGAAACATTTTGTTGGAAAACTAGCTAACCTTGTGCAGGGTTCACTGAATTTAACCACTTGGAGAATCATCAATGTCAGCAATAATGCACAGCACAGGTTGGGCCACCTCTAGGTTGGGTATATAAAACTGTAACAGCCACCACTGAGCAGTACAAGTGCCTCTTTTCTTCAAAATCAGGTGTGCAGAGTTGATCATTGTTATTCTGTACTGCACCACTACTAACTATGCAAGCATTGTCTCATGACTGGAGAGCTGCATTTTAGTGGTGTTGGTTGTGTTTGATTGGCATGCTTACCTGCCCTTGAGGACCTGCTGTTAAATCTAAATGTTTAATCTTCCTTACTCAGCAGAGCGTAAGGGAAGCCTTAGCTATAATTTTGATGCAACTCTAGAGACAGAAGAAAATCAAGTGGTAGTAACTGACAAAATATTCTGAAATACAGGCTAGCTCCTCCTCTGCAAACAAACATCTTCACAGCTATAGGGTAATACAAAAATCAAACATCGAACTTCTTCACCTGCTGTGTAAGAAAACCTTCTGCCCCATAAATGTATATCAGAAAATCCTGTTTATGCATCATCCAGAGCCCCACTACAAGGGAGGACGTGGGCTAACGCAAGACCTTGTGAGCCCTGGATTGTGAACAACATGTTTGTGTCATTGGCAATGAACGTGGGTAAGAGCTGCCAGATGGCTCAGGACTGCGGGAGAGAGACCCAGGAGTCTAAATGTCACCTTTACAATCCTCCTGGATCAGCTCCGGTGAATGCTCCCTGGTTGCGCCTGAGACTCAGTGCCAATTTTGCAAAGAAAGTTCGAAGACCTAGAAAAATATTGGTGAAGTCTGTAATGTGAGTGCTGGTCTTGATGAAAAATCTTGTCTAGGCAAATTTGCATAATTTTGTGTCAAAATTCCATATCTCTATTAGTGGTTGTAATTGGCCCCTTTTAGCATTAATATACTTCACAGGGAGTCTCCCAGAGTGTCTTTTTCAAATTCCAGTGACTATTGCATGTCTGTTGAAATTTTAGCACCACATACTGATGGTGAAAAGTTGACAAGTATGTTAGAGGTAAAAAGATAGTGTTTTAATAGGAGCAAAAATGTATTTATGGTGTAATTTTTTCTGATATGCATTCTGGGACAAAGAAATTCTTCCTTCAGAAAACTCCTTCTATTCTATAGGCTTAAAAAGATATCAATATGTTAGAGTAAAGTAATGAAATGATGATTCTGTGATAGAAGGATTTGAGGTCCTTTTCTGGAAAGGTTTATGTAACAGATATTTCCATGTATCTAGAAAAAAAAAAAGAAGAAAATAATGGTTCTAGCTAACTTGAATTACACATATTTCAGAGTAAGTAGCCTTCAGTAGAGTTATACTAGTATGAAACTGTGATGACGTACCTTTTAAGTTACCCAGTTTTTACAGGATACAGTCATTAAGGATGATGGATATACTTCCATTCTAATATACGATTTTCCTGCTGAAACCTATGCTTGATAAAGTGATATTTTTCAATTATTACAAATTATGATAGTTTACTCTTACGTTGGTTTATTGCTGTGAAATCTGAGCATATATACTGATTTCTACAATTAATATAAGATAAAATCATAATGTTGTGCAATGACCCATGGATTGAATAAAAATTCAGGTTGTTCAACCATTAAACTGTACTTCTACTGAGAACCAAAAGTGAACTCACCATTACCAACAAAAAGAAATCCTCAGAATTTCCAAGAGTCAGAAATCCAGTAGTACCAGGAGTGTCACATTATCCAGCTCTTAACAAGATTTATATTTGTAATGAGAGGCATAAAACATGGAAATTACTAGAAAGGATACATTTTTCTGACACTCCCTAGGAGCTCCATTATCCTAAAAATAATTCATTTTTAGCATTCATCATTTGAAGATGCTGTTCATGAGAAGAGAATATTCACTCTTTCCATTAAACTCCAGTAAATGCACACATCCCAGCACGTCTACAGTCCCCAAAGAAATTTCTAGCATCAAATCTAATTTGACCAGCCACACAATCTCAGCAAACAAGGTTAATAAGACTTTAGAAAAATGCTGATGAGTTTCAAGGGAATCCCAACTTGGCAATCATTACAAAACCCAGTGCTATTCAGAAATGATGAGATGTCAAGTTAAGGTCCCTTCTCCTTCTCTTCCATAGCTGTCCAACAGGAAGGACAAGATCTTGTCAGCATTAGGGATTTTTAACCCCTGTGTCCATTTCAACATTCTTCCTAATAATAAAAGGACATTCTGAAGGGTGTTTTTAATGTCTTATGAAGTAACTGTTCTTTTCATAGAATTGCTTCAACAGTTAGCATTCTGTCTGTAAACTCATTCTCTTGTAAGACTGGGAATTCATCTCATATGAAAGCAGCAAAAAGAGTAAATTCGAACTACTCCTTTTGATCTTGTAGCTTTTCCTCTTCACTGCTACGACTTTCAGTCAACATTCAAGATTTTGTTTACTTAGTTTCTGTCCTTCAAACAGAACATTTAAGATGTTGGCTGTCTGCAGCAATCTCTTGCTGATGATATTTACTGTGCCCATAATTGACAGTAAAATAATTGAAGATGGGTGGACAGATAGAGGGCACTAGTTTAAAATCTATCCAAAAAGGGAACACTCATGAACAAAAACAAAATTCTGAGAGCTCTTTTTTACGTAATGCTGTTATGTCACCACAACAAGTAGAAAGTGAAAAGGAAGGATTCAAAAACATGAACAATGCTTTCTTTGCTGCATAGTATATTGCCACAGTTATTGTTACTATTATTTATCTTATAAATAGTCATAAGTAGAACCTTCTGCCAGGAAGGGCCAGGTCACATTAAGCACTGAATAGGCATATGGCAGGAAGCTTATCATCCAAATGGCAAAAGAAATGGCCAACAAATGTTTTGCAGATAAGAACAGATTAGCTGATCAAGAGATTAGGATATGTGCAACTTTTAGAGAATCAGGAGCAGCAATTACAAATCGCCACCTGCTTCATCTTGCAATCAATTTCATATGCTGCAGGACAGACACATTTTGAAAAAAAAATTTTTGAATGGGGAGAGGAACAATTATTAGGTGATATGTTTGTGGGTATAAAATGTATTTTTGGGCAACAGACTGTTTATGAATTTATGTTGAATTAGGTTATTTCAACATCACATAAAAAAGGAAGAAAGTTAAAATATATTTTCATATTTCAGCAAATGATTGTTTAATATTATTAGCCTATATTTTATTTTTTTTTATTCTTTAGGTAATTACATTTAGTTTTAAATGTAATTAATTTTACTTTTTTGTTTTTTTTGAAAATAAAAGGCTCCTTGAAAACAAACTGACACCTTTTGGTTTGGTGAAACAGATTCTATTTGGCTAAGAGTGAATTCTTCAACTTTCTTCTTTTTTTTGATGGAAAAGTTGAAATGCTGTCTCAGTGTGACCCCAGAAGATTTGGGTCCAAGGTAATTTTTATATGTAGCTCCACCAGTGAATCAACAATAATACTTTATTTCAAATTTTTTGCACTATTTACTCTGTGAATCTGGTATCATAGGTATTGTCACACATTTGTATCATTAAGTGAAAGTGATTTCTTGTTCAATCTCTTGTGGTTTGTTCAGGTAGCCCAAAGCTGAGAAACTCAGATACATGAATGAATAGTATATCTCTGATCTATATCATGTTTCACAGAAAAGATAGGACAAAATTCAATAACAAATGTAATTAATGCCTCACCCCTCCAAAGTACTACTGCATAGGATCATTCATAGTTGACAGTGGAATAAGTTATTTCTCCAAGAAATGAAGTTTCCGGTGTGGTCTTTTCTTGCTCTTCCCCTTTTTTTCATCTCAGTTTGTTTTGACAGATCTTTTCCGTGAGGTTTGTCGCTAAACCTGTTTCCTAATATCCCACAAATTTACACTAAAGTCAATAGCCCAGTCACAAATGAAGTACATCTAAATCTTCCTTTCAAGGAAAGATGAATTCGTAAAAATGTAATTACATCCAGCCTGAAAAATGCCCCTGACTACCTCTATCCCTCAAAGCTGAATTTCTGTGTGATGAGCTATAGTAGATATTCCTGAACTAGAAAAGAGAGTTAGAAAATGACTGTTACTGATTTTTTCTTGCTATGATATCACAGTGATAAGTTTCCTTGCACTCCTCAAATCATTTTCAAACACTGTCTCTTTTTAGTATGCTCAGCATATATACTGTCTACTTAACAAGAAGAAACTAAACATTGATTTCTCAGTGTACGTCTGAAAGTAGATAAGGCAGTAATTTGGACAATAAGAGATTCAATCTGACACGAAACAAGAGATTCTGTGATATTTTAAAGAATCCAATCATTTGTCTTAACTTTCTTACTGCCAGTTTTTACTCCCCAAGAATGATTTTCCTTTGACCCTTGAAGCCCTTGTGCTCTTGATGTCCTAACTCCCAACAGAACCAATTATAAAACAGATTTTTGTGAAACGGCTTTGGTAAATTCAATACAACTGTTACATCAACTTTCCATTTAGCTCACTAACAAACTCTTTTAGGGTTTGATTTTGATTTGATTTTTTTTTCCTTAGTCATCATTTATTAAGCATATTTGTAACTGTAGCAGCAATGGTACACAAAGATTCTGTGTGTCCATGAGCTATATGCTACTATATTTTTACCAGGAAATGACTGAACAAGCATGCTGGACCTCTCCCTAGGGGTAAAAAAAGGTGTGTTTCACAATACGATACCGAGGATGTGAATTTTGCGACCCCTAGCATTGTCACATTTGGACACATTCGATCTTGAGAATTTAAAAACAGAAAGAATGATGCTGTGTAAATAGCCAAACTTGGTGCAGTCCATGTACATGATGTGTACCTAAAGGGGACCATCAAGTGAAACTGCTTCCTTTTTGTTTGAAGGGAAGTAACAGATGATTCCAGGAGACAGGTTGGGAGCAAACTAGGCATTTTCCAGTACTTTAGCTCAGCACAAGTGGCAAAATCTTCTTAATCATGCCTTAAGAAACAGAGAAACATGATCAGATTATGTTTCTTTGGTGGAATTTTTAGCATCAAGAAGACACAGGACATGTACAGCAGCTGGTAGATGCAGACACATAAGGTCTGATGTTTTCCAGCTTTGCCAGCACTAACATGTCCAAACCCATGTTGGGCTTCCATGCAGCAGAGGAGGACCAGCCAGCTCCTTCTCTGGGTAGATCCAGAGAAGATATAGTCCTAGAGGAAGGGAAGAAGATTGCAGTTAGGTTCTTCATCTGGGACCTTGAGGAATTCAGGCTAATTTCCAACATCAGAACATCTATTGATGACCTCCATAGAACTGTAGTTACCTGAAAAGCAGTGGAGACACTAAATACCTCTGTGAGTCTGTTCATTAAACAACCGAGGTGGTTTACGGGGACCAGGGCCAATGTTGGTGGGAGCTCCCAGTGGCAGAGGGGCAGGGCTTTGCAGCCAGGGCCTGTCCCAGAACCCTATGAGGGAACAGAGCAGTGAAGGGCAGCCAGGGCAGCTCCAGCCCCAGGCATTGGGCACCACCACAGGGACTGGGACAGCCAATGCTGGACTGCACAGTTGACCCACAGGTTGGGGTTGGCATCAGCAAGGTCTATGATAATGGGAACTATGCAAATAAGAAAGATATCTTTCATGATGGTGTACATATCCACTTAATTAAGCAGAAAATTTTTATGGAAAGAAATTCAAATAATTTAAAACCATGGAAGTGAAAGCAAGTTCAGGCTCTGGGGAGGAGAAAAACCAAAGCGCTTGTGCATATTACTGCAGTAAAAATGTGTTACCGAAATGAAGAGGGCTTCTATGAGGAATTTTCTGCTGGGAAACTAACCATAATATATATACTATCATATTCTGGGCAGAAGTCTTCTGCATCCTGATACTCCATCAATTTCATTATTAACAATATATCACAGGGATTCATGTAGTAAAATCCTTCCTGAAAGTTCCTGTTGGATGTTATGATATGATGGTGCAGGTATGAGAATTAGCTTCTTTAAAATTTTTTTTCTAATAACAGTCTCATTTATCATATTTTATGAATTTTGATAAACTTAACCATATTGTTCTGGATAGTTTGGGGAAAAAGTCTAAAAACAGTGAGAAACTCCATAGAACTTTTATATTCTAGCCAAGAGAGAGATCCAGCTGCTAGAGAAGTTGCTAGTTAAAATCCTGGTTACGGCGAGTACAGCACGAGTCTGTAAGCGTGGTAACCTTGGTAACGTATGTACATTTCAGCTGAGCGGGGCATCTTTACTGGTACCGCCAACGCTTATCTTTTCAGCTTCCTGCCCAAAAATTCTCATTGTATTTGTCACATTGAAAACAAAGTCTTTTCATTCAGGTAAAGCAGACCATGTCTTTGAAACACAATGTAGTTTATGTTGATGTGTGTTCACATAAAATATGCTGTAAATCTGTTGCTTCTAATCCAAGGCAAATCAGCTCATTTCCTGAAGAGATGGGTCCGAGTCCTTCATTTCAGGTCTGGGTTCAGATACTTCAAGTGATTCAGGTTGATTAATCTTCTTTTCTTGTTCCCAATTCCAAGAGCAAAATTTGGAAGACATTACTATGCATAAATAAATGCCTGAGGACCAGGAACAAATTCATCTGCCCTTTTGCTAAATGCAAGAGAGTTACAATCATTTAGAGATTGGAAGATGGTAGGAAAGGTATTAGACAACTGGCTTGCTGGAAGGATGTCTTCCGTAGGAGTAAACAGAGCATGCCATTGATAATGATCCTAGATAATAAAATTACCTGGCTAAAATAGAATGATATTTCATATAGAAACATCATCAGTGGCTGAACATACTTAATTCAAGGTAGAAAGCAATTGTGGGCTAAACTTGTTTTTCAGTAGCGTTGCTTTAACTCCAAAGGATCGTTGATATATGGAGTTGTTTGCTCATTTTCAACTGTACTTGAACATATTTGAGGTCAAAGTTGATATTTACATGTCCAGCAATGGGTCCCTCAAGACATCAATGCATATTTGTTGTTGTTTCTAATATTTGTAGGTGAAACAGCTGTGAAAATATTTGCGTTCTCCAACTACGCTAAAATTAGACATCTATATATGCATTACAGCATATGTAAAGTAACTTCCAATCAGTGCAGAGAAGAGCTTCAGCATGCCATAAGCAGTTAAGAAGTACAAGTGAAAAATAAAATAAAGATAAATGATTTATTAGTTAGTAGTTTCTGTATTAAAAAGGCATCATACAATGCAGAAAAATACTTCAAATAGCTAAGTACAAAGGGCAAAGACTGTTGCTGTTGAGGTCATACCTTTGTGTGAACAGAGATTTGAGAATAATATATGCTTCTAAAAGGAAACAGGAATAGAATTGAATGAAAGCAGCTTTTAAGCCTCCTTAATATGCAGTATTTTCATTTTACACTGTACCTCAGACAGACCTCTGCACCTCACTGGTCTGTATTGTCACAGGAGATTAGTATTAGCAAAGGTACATTACTTGATTTTTGTTAGACACAAGAAAGTAGTATGAGAGCTGTCAGAACACTGCAAAATGTGCAGAGCTACCCACAGGCTTTGACAGCAGTCACTCTTTCCCCTAACCTTTCACTGGTTATGAAATAATAAGATTTTTAATTACTGCAACCTGAAAGTTGTACGTAAAAGGTGATCTCTCCATCACCTAGGTTTAACAATAATACTTTTCAATTGCTCTATCTTGGATGGTTACACCATTAAGGCACTCTTAGATGCCTTTTATTTCGCTATTGCTTTTTTGTTTTTTTTATACTGCACAGATAGATATGTCCAGAATTTTAAAGGGTCTTTTTAATGTCTTATGAAATGTCTGTTTTTTTCATAGAATTGCTTCAACAGTTAGCATTTCCATCAGAAAAATTCAAGTGGTTTATGAGGCTAGGTTTATGAGGCTATGAGGTTTTGATCAACAAAATAAAAGGCTCAAAGTTAAAAGGCTTGAATTTGATTTTCGTTTTATTTTAAATGAGATTTACCAACTTTTTTCTCAGAAATTAATTATTTCATGGCAGCTCAATCCCTTTGAAATGAAGAAGTTTGTTTAGACATGCCAACAAAATAATCGTTGGAAAAGTGGTTAGGAAAAGAATTGCATTCAGAAACTCAAGCAAGTTCAATATGCATGATAGGAAGTCAGTTACAGGTTTTTCTTAATTATCACTCATGCTGAACTCACATAACAACTAAAAATGAAATTTTCTCAGACAAAAAATTACAAAAACAAACTGAGAAATTCAGCAGTTAGCCTCCAGTGCCTAAAGCCAAAATTTTTCCTATGCTTCCCTCTTCCATCCCGTTTTCCTTCCTTTCACATTGAGGTTCCCCAGGGTACTGACTAAATTGTAGCTAAGATAGCGCCTGGACAGTTTTCATGCTACAGAGAGGGAAGAAACTGCTCTCTCACAGAAAATTAATTTATCAGATAAATAACCAGCAAAAGGCTGTTAACATGGCCGTTAGCAATTAGTTCAGGTATGTCTTAAATATAAAAAAATAATAACAGACAACTACAAAAAACTAGTAAAAATGGTAGTGATTTTAAATGGGCTGATAATCGACTGCAACATTTGCTTAGAAAATGAGAACAGGGTTTTTCTTTTTTCTTCTTTTTTTTTCTCCTCTGATGAAAATACTTTGTATAGAAAATACTGGTAATAAGGGTAAATTTATAGTTTGCAAGGAGCAGAGTGACCAGCTGTAGAGAACACAGGAATTCTAAAACACTTGTTGTTTTTTAATTCACAATCCTGAATCTTTGGATTCTAGTTCGGCTAATGAGACTTGTTCTATCAAATTATTCTATTCTATTCTATGGAAAGTGGGCTCTGTTATCTTTGCAGAAAAAGTCTTTCATGCTTATGAAATAATTCAAGGCTAGAATTGAAAAAGCATGCAATTTTTCATGACCCCACAAAACATTTATTTTTTCTCCATGGTTAGACAGGTTTTCAGATTCTGTTTAACTTTGCTTGTAGAAGATGAAAAGTCCATGGCCAACTCAGTAATGATTGATAGTTCCTGTGCTAAGCTTGTTGTCTTCTCCCTTTCCTGTCCTCTTCTTAATGATACTGCTGCAACCTCATTAAATTCTTGCATTTCACAAATAACTTCTATATCAAAAGGTAGCACAAAAAGCTAATAGGCAGATGTCTCTCATTCTACCTCAGCCTCTACTTCCTCTTCATTGAAAATAAATTCTTGAGTTTCACAGAATAACACAGACCATGAAACAGAATAATGAAGCAGATATGAAAACTCTAGGTCAACTATCTCCAAAGAATTGAACTAACTAATGATAAATCTCATGGAAACAGAGTTTGTCTTGGAGAGGCAGTGATTTGATCTGAGTAGATTCAGAATTGGTGAGCAAGTGATGGAATTTCTTAGAGGATGAGCTAGGCTGATGTCTTACTTTTCATTGATCAACAGAACAGGGACCCAAATCTGCAGGCAGAAAGTCCTAAAGTCTTAAAATGCCTATGGTATTAGGAACTTGTTTATTCTTTTTAGTTATAAAAAGAATGACAAATCCCCAAGTGAGTTTTCTAATGGAAAGGAAAAGAAAACATCTAGTAACTGTAATAATAGGTAGTTTGGCAGCACACTAATGACAATGAAATCCTAAAAATACATTGACTGAGTGCAGAACATGTATTTTTGTGCAGGAAATAGAAAAGCACGAGGAGAAATAACATCTGTGGAAAGCAGTGGAGCTACAATAAAGGGTGATCTCCAGTAAACCATCAGAGAGGCAGAAGAGAGATCAGAGCACTCCCATACTGGAAACCTGTGGAGAGAGCTGAGGAAAAAGAAAGTGGGTGCTCCTGAAAAAATAATTTTAATAAAATAGGAAAGGAGTAGGAGCAGAAAAAGATGTGTAAGGGACAGATAGAAGTGGGCAAAAAAACACTGAGATGAGAGGCTAGCCAGAAAACTCACAGATAAAACTGTCTGAAGAACTAAGTGCTTAGGGCTGAGGTACTGCAGGGAGATGAGGGCATCAGGGCCAAAATGAAGGAAGATGATAAAATGTAGAGGGGGAAAAGGGGAGGGAAGAAGAACGATGGAAAACAAACAGGAGGAAAAGAGATACAGAAGAAAAATGAATCAAGGAAAGAAATCAAATATCCAGAATGAAAACTATTAAAAATAATGATTTCATCATTTGATATAGGTTTCTGCTGAAATACTGTATTAAATCAACCATTAGTTGGAAGATGAGAAATAGGTTAAAAATTAAATGTGGCTTGAAAACAGTTTCGAAAGCTGGTATCCCTTCTGGAGAAATACATGTAGTACTAGCACATAATGTTGACAGTTAAATGAGTATATTAATATCTGACAAAAAAAAGGAGATAAACTTACAATTAAGAGCTTCTGTACACCCTTATTGATAGTTATAAGAGATCTAATTTACTATGAATAAGTGTTAGGGTTTTTTTAGTTCTCTTTCTCTTGTTTGTATTTTCTTAATGCCTAACTCCCGGACACATAAGATTATGAAATCAATTTATCTTTTTCTGATTTAACATAATTTTTAGACCTCTTCTGTGCAAAATAAACCTTTAAAAGATCTTTGATCTTTTTAGAAGCAAATAATCATATAAAAATAACCCAAAATGTAAAATTAAAAGTAGCTATATTTTTTAAGACAGTTAGCTTTTTAGGGTAATTATTTCATGATTTTTGAGCCTTCAAGTTAAGAACAGATTAATATAAATACTGTTTTTCTCTTGTTATTGTTGTCATTTTTTGTGGCTGCTTTACAAATAGAAATCTGAATAGATCTGGACTTAAATTTCTATTCGCTCTCCTATTCTCCTGATTTTGTTTGTTTGATTAAATGGGTGAGCAGATAGGCAGGATTTTTGCTTTTTTTTTTTTTTTTTTTTTAGAAAAGCAATATGGAAGCTAGGTATCTTGCTGCTATTCTCTTTCCGTGCAACTTAGACAACTAACTGGCATTTGAACACTTAAAAAACTTACCAGAAAACAGTTCATAACCTTTTATTCTTTCACAATCATTGGCATGTTGTGGATGAATAAAATTAATGTAATGAATGATAATAACCAAATTACCAAACTTAGTGTTATCACTCTTCTGACTATCCTTAAGGACACTAAGCAACTTACACCTGCACTAATTACAAAAAAACTCTTTGCCCTGGAGTTTTGGTGATCTATGATTTTAATTTTACGTTTCTCCATGTCTTGTCTGTTACTTAAACAGTATCCTTTAGTAAACCATCCTTCAGGGGGCTGACAGCTGAAGCATCTTCATTGCACTACTCACAAGCTGAAGAGCATTTTTAAAATATGATCTTTTAAAATTTATGAACGCTTTAGCATGTTCAGGACTCATTTGTATATATCTAAGAAGAAAAAGTAAGAAATTTTCTCAGGCTTTTTGTAGCTCTGTGGGGCCACAAAGAATATTAGAAACAAGTTTAAAAAAATCAGAGCAAACACAAACAATTTTTTCAAATTATTTTCCATTTGGCAGAACTGGAATAAAAATGCCTGCACTTTTTTGACTCTCAAATAGAGAATCGGGCTTTGACCAAAATCCATCTTGAAAGTTTCTGAAAATCTGTGCTCTTTGCATTGGTATCTTTAGAATCTGAAACTTAAAGGCTGTGGGAAAAAAAATCCTCTGCAACTCTAACCTTAAAAAAAAATATGTGTGTGTGAGTGTGTGTGTGTGTGTGTGTGTGTGTGTGTCTATATATAAAAAATACCTCTTCCTTTTTGATTGTGCTTAAATGAGCGTCTATATCTTCAAAAATGACCAACCATTATTTTCAGTTAAAGGAGGAAAAGCATAGATAGCCATTCTAAAGATGTAAAAATCCAGTACCTTCATATAAATGCTATATTAATTGTCATTGTCATGGATTCTTCATGCAATGCATCATTTTGTGGATCTACTGCAAGTTGAGGCAGTACCTGGAGGTGGACAGAGTTCTACTTTGTTCTCGTAACTGAACCATATAGAGTCCTGAATTCTCTAATGATTCCCACCCTTGTGATTATATCATGAGTCTTGTGATACTTGACCTTCAGTTTAAAGATCCAGCTCCTAGAGATAGTTACATGAGTAGATCTCAGCTTTCTTTAAAAGAAAAGGTTGAGGGAAAAGAGGTAAGCCAGAAATCTTCACAATTGGAACAGCTGAGCTAAACATGCTCCTCTCCTCAGAGGGGAGGAAAAACTATATCCTACAGATGGGACTAAATACAGCAATTTTGCCAGGGATATGTAGTTTACCATAACTGCAGTCACAAAGGGACTGCCTGTTACAGTATTTAAAGTGTCACATAATCAAGATGCTTGCAAAGTAGCAGAGCCAAGGACTGACAGTAGTGGTATAATCAGCCTGAAACTCATAGCAGAATAATCTTTTCCAGAAGGCATTATGTCACTTCCAAAGTGAATGAATTAAACCAGAATAAGATATAGTGTAATTAGAAAAAAGAAGTTTTATGGGTAGATGCAAGGTAGTTTACTACAAAAAAGAGACAGGCAGTGTATGGTGTTCTACCACTGCTGTCATTCTCATCTGAGGATATTAATCTTCTGTGCCACCCCTTTTCTGGGGAAACTTACCACAGATTTTTCATTTGCACAGAAGCTGAGTTCCTGCTGGGTAAAACAGTCTCCATTTTGACTTTGTGTTAGGAGCAGCAGAACACATCAAAATTATTCAGGAGAATTTAATTGTATTTAGCAGATATTTCATCCTCAGGAAGATATTACTAGCTAAATTCCAATGTTTCCAGGGCTCCTATTCTGCCCCCTTTACTCACTAAAGATGAGCAAGTAAACTAGAATAATAAGATCCTTGGAAACAATGAATAAACCATTTGTCACCATAGAAATACTAGAAGAGAACAGCTCTAGGTAACTGTTTGCTAATAATCTTGGTACCCAACTGTACTAAAATAGGAATTTTATTTGACTCGTGCACAGCAGCCCCCTACAAACTCATTATTCCCCTCTCCACGTTGATTAGACTGGGTCACATGTACTAAAAGTATAAGAGGTATGGAATGAAGAATAGTGAGTTGTTGCTTGTACCTGCTCTCACAAACAACAATAAATAATCAGAATTATCTATAGTATGTTTGGTTTGCCCTGAAACTCAGAACTGTAGCTGCACTTGTTGAAAAGTACAGCCATTCGAAACATTTACACAATGAAATGACATTTAATTTCCCTTCTGTATTTTGAACTTTTACACTTGCATTACATTTCATGCTTCCTTTCCACAGTGGCAAGAACTAAACACTTATGGTGCATATGTCTTTGCAACTTGTTATATGATTTTGTTTTCCCATGGGTGAGAGATGAGGAAAAAAGAGTTTGAAAATCCCGCTGAAGTTATCTAGGCCTCAACAGCTAATTAACGATATAGCCCAAGAGGAAAGGCTGTGTGCTGCCCTGTAAAAATGGTCAGATCAGACTGGTTAGCTGAGGCACAGCAGGTGGATAGGAAGCATGTATATGTTATTCCCATGATCATCAGTTCTGTGTATTTCATGTGAATTGGTTTTTCAAATGGTCATACTTAGTCATGTCTTTTTTTCATATTGAGAGTCAGAAAGCAATCAGCACTTCGAAAGGTGAGTCCGGAATTAATGCTGTTAGATACCAGTGCTCAAGACATCTACATTACTGCATAGCTTTGTATAGCTTTAGAGATGCATAAGCCTCCCTTAGTCCTTCCTAAATTCCCTAGACACTGATGCACGTTTAGAAGCATCCTCTTCTGGGAAGCTCTACAATCCTTTGCTGGCCTTTGCTTCCTCTAAGGTAGAGTTTATCTTCTTCTTCTCCTAATTCCCTTTCCAAATATACGTATACCCTCATACTTACGGATAATATTAAATTGAAGGTGAAGGAGAGTGACTGACGTGATTGCTTGGAAGGAGCAGGTTACTCTTTGGCTGGAAGTCTTGTGACTAGCGTGCAAAGAAGTGCTCTAGTTGGATTCACTTTTCTCATGAGATGTTTCTACCCAGTGGATTAAAAGTTATCCAGGGAAGTGCTACTTTTTACTTTTCTTGAAGTAGGACTACTGCCCAGTCTGGAGGAGGACAAGCAGGAATCTTTAATTTTGCTCTTTAATTTCAAGGCTAGGAGCAAGAACAATCATAGGACTACTTCTGAACTTTTTTAAAATAATATAAAAGGCATCTCTAAATATTGCAATGCTACTTACTAGTCTGAGGACCAGGTGTGTAAAAGTAAAGAGCTGTAACTTAAGTGCTTTTATAGCTCTAGCCATTAGGGAGGAGTATGACACAAGAGAGAGTGGAACATTTTCACTTCTGTATGGTTGAAAAATTGCTTTTGAACATGCCTGCATACCCACTAAACCACGCGTATGTTTAATGCTGGCTAATGTCTGTCTGAGATCAGTGAGAACTGCTGGTACTTAAGGTTAGATTGATAGGAATTTATAAAGGCACTTAGCCTTCTATCTTTGTTTCAAGGTATCTGAAACCTTTAAAAAACTTACCTTCAGAATCTTTCTCAGTCAGGCTCTCAGTGGCTGATAAATTATATAATGAATTTTATTAGATGCCTTAAAAGTCTAATTTTATTTATCCTCTATTGTCTTTGCATTTAAATTCACATTGAAGCCAATTAGCTCTTGGTTATGGCTTGGTTAGTGATCCTGATCAGAGTGGGAACTTTTTAATGTATGATAATCTTATGCAATTGCTCCTAAGTCTAACAATACATTGCAACATATCATTGTGAAGCCTTATTAAAAACATAGATTAAAATATTAACAAATAAAATATATCTATTATAAAATACTATTCTTTAAGTCAGTAAGACGAATATTCACACTATACAATCTGGGATGAATGCATATATGCATATATCAACACACAGAAGGACAGTTGTGCACTTTCCAAAACACACATTCATGTATACAGATACATATGCAAACTTAATCACATTATACTATTCATAATTAAAGAAAATAACTAACTTTAATACCAAAAATAATATACCTATTTCCCTTGTCTAGCCTCCTTGGTAAAGAGATATAGATGAAAAGATATCAAAGAGTAATATTCCTAAGTGTCTGTCTTAATTCCTTCTGGAAATCTGTTGATGTCTTCATACATTTATTCTCTCTCTTAAAATACATTCATGATGTTTTAAACTAGGCACTGCAGCTGACCAGAAGTGTTACCTATTCCCCTTCAGAGCATGCATTCACTGCATTTCTGCAATGGGGTTTTGAGTTTATGGAATATCTCAGCTATAGGTAAGAACTTAATTGGAGGGATATTCTATTGTTAAAAATAATAATTAAGATGACTTATGATTTTATTTTAGAAGAATTTGAAGGATTTTTCCCTCAGGTGTTTTATGACATTCCTTATTAGCATTTTAAGTCTAAGATACAATGTGAGAAGTATTTCTCAGAGAAGAATAAGTCTCAAGCCTGCAACATCGGGTTTGTGAACAATAATTCAAAATGGAAGGAATCAAACATCTAAAATTATTTATGTGGACAAGGGCTAGCCAGATCTAGATCATGGTAAACAGAATTGGAAGATAGCAGGCTCCTTCAACAGGAAAGCAGGAAAAAGAGTATTTACCACGTTAGCATTTTACCCAGTCCCCATTTAACCATCCATAATGTCCTCCCGTCATTGTACCATCACACAGCACTTGAGGTCAAAACATGGCATCTTTGTTCTAATTTTGGTGAAATAAAGCTGACTGGAGCTAGAGAGACCTGAGTGAATCCTCCTACCCATTCTGCTGTGGCCAGTTCCATAACCTCAGAAATAAAGTACCATGGCCTCATCAGCCCGGAGAGAGACCAAAATGAACAGGGTACGTATATAATGGACGCACTAAAACAGCGCTGTCCTTCTTGGACCCATTATCAAATTGACCTAATAACATTATGTAACTGGCTTTATATTACGAAGAGTCATGGGAAATTTCTAAATCAAAACTAAAAAGAGAGGTCACTTTCTGGGTGTTTAAAGCTCACTATTATCCTCAAAGAGTCATTATTTTAGCATTTTACATACGTGCAGTCCCATATATCATATTTTAGGCATACCATATCTGGAACGCTAATATAAATCACCCCATTTCCTTTTTATTGTTCTGCAAATGGTTTTTAAAACTCTAGTTATAGCTTTTCATTAATTACACAGAAAACGTGAATCTGCTCACATTCCAGCAGATGTGTAGTTTTTCTGCTATAATCATTTTAAAATCCTCCTTTTTCTCAGCTGGAAGTGGTCATGCAACCCCAAGACACCAAGTAGACTTCTCATATGAAGGGACATTTTTGGCACTTTATATTTGTTTATTAGCAGGAAAGCCAATATTATCAAAATGAAAAAGAGAATAACCCAGAAGTATTTTCTTAGGACTCTTTGAAGAGAGAACTCCCCATCTAATATTTTAGATTTCGAGTAAACATCATGATTCTAGTCAAAGTGGAGAGTGAAATTTCTGCTTGAGGACTCATCAGGAGATGCGCCTTCAGCCTGCCTCTGCTGGAGTGCTCCTTCCTGCCCCCAGATTTTACAGATCCTCACGAGAGCCTTGAGTGAGCTTGGAAATGAGTGTAGGGGGTCAAAAGGCCTCACATATTGATTCACAGCAAACATCCATCAGTTAGAATATTCATACCACCACTGAGACTATTTAATTTACCTATAAACTTCCTCCAGGCTGTGCAACCACTACATACATTTCTGAAAGTATGTGTCCACTGAGAGAAGAGAAGAATTCAGAGGATGTAAAAATTCTTCCTTTCTATAGATTAGAGGTTTCACAGATTAGGGTAGGGTAATTACTCGAGTGTCATCCTGATATGGAGTCAGGGTGTAGCCAAGCTGTGCACACAGATCCAGCAATCAAGGAGAATTGCTGGGTCCCTCCCCATAGATAATGCTTCAAATTTTTTAACAATAATTCCAGGTTGTTGAAAGAAATGGTTCCTAAGCAGAAAATAGTGTCAGCAAAACCTACCACCATGCCTCAGCATTCTTTCACTCGTTTTTATTTTGAGTAGTATCTTATGCCACGAGAAATTCTGTCAAGATTAATGTACACATGATGGCAGACTGATCTGGGTACTGGGCAACATGAATAAAGGAAAAATATCAGTTTTGATGTCCAGGTTTCTGAAAAAACATTTAGAAAAGAGTTTTAAAAAGGAATTAAATTATGAATATATTAATATTCCTCTATTACTGGTATAGCCTTTTTTTCAATTTACCACACAACAGTAGTAAGGATACAAGTTTTCTTCTATATTTATAACAGAAAATAACTAGTAGTTCTTTGATATAAGTTTGTACACTGTTTTCAGAGTCACCTGCTGAACTTAAACCAGAATCTGGATACAGACATATCTCTGCTATAGTCTCAGAAGGTGCTGAGAATAAATATATCACAATCAGTCCAAAGTGACGGAAGCCTGTTTTAGCTCTCCAAGGATTTTCTTTGGTAGCATTTATTTCTGATCTAGCCTGGTACGGCACAACTTCCTTCAAACGTACCCCTTCATAAATGTGCTGCTAGCATTAAATGACTCTGCTCTTTGAGTCCTTTTCCCTTCAGCAGCACAAGTGACGAGTCACTCCTTCAAAGCAAACGGAGCTATATCAGTGTAAAACTCCTGCAATTGCTATTAGAAACAGCTCCTAGACTGGAAACCCTTAGGGAGCCCTCCCTAACACAGTCACATTTTGGGGGAGACCTGCTGATCCCCCGAGGGTCTTCAGTGCTCAAGATAGAGCAATCGGCTACATAACTCCATGGAGGACGCTCGGATGTGTTAATGTCAAACTCGTTATGACAAACAACAGCTGTGTGGACAGCAAACCTTGCACCGAGTGCCTTGGTGGCTTACTTGGCACGGTATGCAGCATGTAGTACAAATACTGCTGTTCAGTTAAGTCAACATGTGGCCAGCTTTTGAAGGGGTTGCAGAAAAATGAGCACACTGTTGCTTTGAGAGAAGAAATGTTTATCCAACTGCTTCTGAACCTGCAGAGCCCTATCTTTCTCTCTCCAAAATAACAAAATGACATGGTTGTACACACGCCATGAATGTATGGCGTGCATGTATGTATATTCATTTAAATATATTCATTTAAAGAGAAGCAGCAATAAGGGATTGATTTGGAAGCACCAGCAGGGTGGGGGGCTGATTTTAGAGCTTTCTTCATTAAAATATAACTTACTATGTCCTAATTCGTTTCATTTACATCAAATCGTAAGAAGCTTTTCCAACATATAGCTACCATTTTAGAGAGCAATGCATGTTTTTTTGGTTGAAAATCACACGTAGCATACCTGTGTCTTATTCAAATAGCATCAGAAAAGTGAAGAGGTAAAAATGGATCTCTTTTACTTAAAGAGCTCTTTCCTTCATGCACTTCCTAAAAATAGGCCATTTTTCATAACAATCTTTTAAAAACACATTTTACAAAGTAAGTAATACTTTTGACAGGAACTTATTAACACCCTTTTCAATATATCTTTTATCATGTGCCAGCTTTATAAGAGGTCAGAGTACAATTCATTTCCAAAGTTATATCTGAAACAACACTGTGATTACTTTGCACTGGATACGCACACCTTTGCAGTGGACCACCTGATTCTAAAAAAACAATACTTGTTTCCAAGTTTTACTTCAGAAGCCAAGAGTACAATTACTGTCCTAAAGTTAATTGCTCTGACAAACAGCAGGAGGGTGAACACTGTGGACCTCCCCTTCAGTTGCATTGCTGTCCCATTAACTTCAACTGTCCTCCCCCTGCTAAGACACAGTGGTGACGTGAACAATACAAGTTGCAAGATACATCTAGAAGGAACCTCTCTTTCATATTAAACCTATAGAAGGACATCTTGGATGTTTTTCACTGCAGTCAGAGATGGATCACGAACTGCTGACTACAGCTAAACTTAAACCAGACAGAGGTAATAAAGAAAACAAACCATTCAGAGTCTACCTCCTTGCTAGCATGTTCACCAGAAGTAGGTCTTTCCTCAGGCAAATGAATCTGTATGTAAACTTCTGCTTGCTATTCGATACTTGAACCTAGATCAAAAATTTGCTCCCAGAAGAAACAGTTTAGAGATTTGTAATGTAAATATTAAGATTGGTATGAAATATGAATGGAAATGTATGCGCTTGAAAGCATCAGAGAAACAATAGAGCTTAAGGTTTAAAAGAATGATTAAAATTGGCAACTAAGGACACAACTGATGGCAGTAAAACAGGTAAACACTGAGAATGTGTTTGCTATATCTAGATCAGAATGGCTGAATGCCAACAAAGCCACAGTACAGACGACTCATCAGCAGAAAACTTGGGCTCTGGCAACAGCAGGTCACAGCACACTGCACGTGCCATTCCTCATCACAACAGGAAGATAAACTGCAACCATAAAGATACCTAAAACAAGAAAGCAAAGATAATAGGCAGCAACCTTGCCTAGTATTTACAAAGGATGAAGTAAGCAAGATTCTGAGGCAAAAGATCAAGGGAGAATAGCTGCTTTAACTCCTAAAGGTTGTAAAAGAGCTGTTCAAAAACTAGTTCATCATTACCAATCAAGAGGAGTCCAGGGGACACAACTGTCCAGAGTGAGGACTCATACTCGTAATACGGACTATGGAGATAGTATCTGTACCTGGCAATCCTTGCCTTCCACGTCACGTGCAAGGGATCCTGGCCTAACCACTTGGGCATGTACATATAGGTGCTTGTGAGCACGGGAGAATGAGTAAGTGAAATCTAGAAGACAGTAAGTATGAGAGACTGAAATCAGTTTTGCTTAAAACAGTTACCACTTTCCCCTTCCATAAGGTCTGAATTTTGTAATATTTATTTCCTGCAGTTAAAGTAAACAGAACCTTCCTTACTTTTGAACATAACAGCGAATCTTCCAGTTTAGATTCACCTGAGTACTACTAAATTTTGTGAAATAGATGGAAAAAAGCATTAAAGAAATAGTAATACGATAATGATAAATCAACCAAGCTCTCTTTCCTACAGATGAGGAGAGAAAAAATAAAGAGAGATTGTTTCTATTTTTAGATATTTGAGATGGATGCTGGGACATGTGCTGCAGGTTGTCCTACCACAGGATTCGTATATCAGAACTCAAATCCGAATCGTATCTTGTAGTAAATGCATACAGAGATTCATAGCAGGCATTGCACTCATCCTGGCTTCAGGACAGGATAGTAAATAATGGAAAACTGCTCCTGCTGTCCTGTGTAACCCTAACAGGGCTCTGTTTTGCTTCCCCAGCTAAAGTCTGCAGAACTTTTTCTTCTCTGTCTTCTAACCTGGGCCAGGTCCTGGCAGACCGTGAAAGAAGGTGTTAGACAGCCCCACAATTACTGCCACAGAAAATAATCAGGTTCATGGGTGACACAGTGAGTGATGTTAATGTACTTGTTATAGCTTCCTAAGCCTTCTCTCTGAATGTATTAATTCTTCTGTCCATCAGATGGTTGCTTTATGGAGATTCCTAGCTTTTTTCTAAATGTCTGGCTGGCCCTAGCCCTGCTTCATTACTTTGCCCTGCATACTTTTGGGAGTTAATAATCTCCCTGTTGGTATTCTGATAAGACATCTGCATTGTCTTTCAGAACGTTTCATCATATCTTAAACTTAGCATTGTTCCTGCTCTGACTGCTGTATTTCCATAATGGGTTTTTAGAATTCCTTGCATTAATACAGTTAATGTATGTGCAGGAGCTACTGCCTCTGGGGTTTCTTGAAAAATAATGTCCAAATGCTAATTGAACCCAGCAGTCCCTATAGCACCAGCGTTCTGTGTCTTTGGAAGTCAGACCCTGCTGGTACTGGTGACAACAACACATTATGATGTCTAGGAACAAAGTGAAAAATTTAGTACCTTATTTCTTCATTTAATTAACTAGCACTTTTGTTGACCTCCTTTATAGTTTTCTAGGTAGTTTATGTTGTCTAGAAGTCCTCCCACCTGTCGTGAGTGATGCAGCTTTAAAAGAATTGCAAAAATTGACATTATTTTTGATTCTACTACACCTTGGAGATCTAATCTGAAATCATTTGCTGCTTCCCAGACTGCAAACACTATTCTGAAATCTTAATACTTACACGGAATACTCATCAAAGCTGCTAGGAAAATTTTTCTCACTAAATTGGGTATGGATAGAATCAAGCCCAATATTGCTGGCAATAATGATTTTTCTTTCTCATTAAATATTAAACATAATATGCCTGAACATAATACTTTCTTTTACCCTTTGACTCATCAACACAAGTAATGTATTGTAAGTATATATACATATGTATATATGTATGTATACATATATACATATATACTGAAGCATGCATGTCTGTGTGCATGTGTGTGCCCGTTTGTGTTAAACAGAGATTTCTCAGTGCCTAGAAATTATTTAAATCAGTCAACTTGATTGCAATCATAATACTGATTTAGAAATTACATTTAGATATCTGTTTCTTAAATATCTATCTATCCACTGATAAAATTTGTGAGTAATATAAAGTGTGGCAGAGGGGTAATAATCATGAAGACAGAGCAGTAGCAGAATATAATTTGAACTATTTTTGGAGCATATTCAGTTTGTCCAGAAATGTATTATGAAGACAATTGCAAGAAAAATGTAAAAACAAAGACAGCCGTCCATTCTGACAGAATAGCAGGCTACAGAAGGGAATACCCTGAAGAGGATTAAGGTTTAATAAACTCTGTCTGTACATACAGATTAGATTGCACTGAGGCTCCCAAATCTGTTTCTGCATGCCTGCTACCTAAACGGGGAAACCTGTGGTTTGGCCTTAGTGGGAGTCCACAGCACCACCTAAAATTAGTCAGGATTCAAGTTTCCACTCAGCTACTTTAGTCAGTGCACAGTACCTGCCTAACTCACTTTCTTAAAGATAAGACTTCCAGGTCTTCTTCCCAAGCTCTGGTACTATGAACAGATAACTCTCACCAAGACAACATACTACCTTTACGAATGTCCATGTCTCCTAGCTCCAAACCTACCCAGAATTATATTGGTTTTGTAGCAACATCAGTGCTGGTCTCTGTGAATGACTATGTCTAACTTTTTGCCCAGTGAGATCCAGTGTATGGGAGCAGCTTTTTCTATTAAAAGCAAGATACCACTGATGAGTTAAGAACGGAGCAGAAGCTGACACCCTAACAGCACACAGAGACAAGGGTCTTTGAGGTCTTGGTTTGGGGAATCACGGCAACAGCAGTCATATCACTGCAATAACATTTCATGAAACGTAACAGTTTGCCACTGACTCTGAAAGATCAGTCCTCCTCCACTCATTCAGTCACTTAAAGGTTTATCTGTGGATATATAAGCTTAGTAGAAAGCATCCTAAATGGTTTACACTGTGGCAAATAAAAAATGTCCAGAGTTAATAAATGTCTCTGAATATAGTACTGGTGAAAGCCATCTTGAAAAACTGCTTTCAGTTTTGCTGTCTGCCTTTTAAACACTACATTGAATATTTGAAGGCACTGCAGAGAAAAGGAAGAGACATGAGCTGAGGGCTGGACAGAACGCCTTACAGTGAAAAATGTTAGCAGCTAAAGATATTTCACATATCACAAGTGCAGATAAAGAGATAACTTGATTATATTGTTTCTATAACATCGTTAGTGGAAAATACTCTGCACTATAAAGATATTATCCTTCTGAAAAAAAGCATTAGGTAAATTTACAACTGGCAAAATATAAACTCAGATGAGAGAGAGTAACAAACCATTACAGAAAAGAGTTAATTCCTCCTGCCTTATTCTCTTCCTGTCTGGATTAGATGCCTTTCTGGTAAGTAGTCTTAATCAAATGCTGTTTATGTGTTTTGATGACACAAATGATGCTAGACTAGACAATCTTGTAGTTTCTCCCGGAATTATTTTTTGTGAGATCAGGACTGAATGTCTAATCCTGCAAAACCACATAATGAAACATTTGAAGTATTAAGACAAAATGAAAAACTCCTGGTTTCAGCAGGATGATGTTCAACATGTCAATTAAATGTATTTTACTGCTGTCAGTCAGGGATACGGGGAAAAGATCTAACACTTGGGATCAGAATCATTATGTAGCTAGACTAGGCAGACAAGATTTATCTTGTATAAATAAAATAGTAAAATGCGGTGAAATAAATTTAAAACTGAAAAATAAACACATTATAATTGTAGGCATTTTTCCCATCACTCTCAATCCCAGTCTTAACTAATTGAAATGTACATTTTGCATATAAGATATAGGTATTCTCCACATATTTTCAAATAACAGGATCACTGAGAAGAAATCATTCAATAAAAGAAATGTTATGGAGACTTACAATTGCTGGCAATTTTTTTCTGCTCTCATGAACTGGCCTAGAACTACTAACTTCATTAGAATTACCCCAACTTAGGTCATCCTTTCCCCGGCCCTCGTTGTGTGTTCATTTTAACTACAAGCACTGCTCCCAGGATAAAAAGCAAATCCCATAGACCATTTGGCTACAAAGCTTTTTTTTCCCTCCAGATAAATACTTTTGTTACACCATTACTTATTTTAAACTGCTTTTCCCTTCAGCTTTCTGCTCTTCTACCTTATATTGGTGGAACTGAATTAGGTGAGGCAGCTGTGCATGTGAGGCTGAATCTGCGCTGAATCACAAATCATTCATGGAGAGTGCTCTCCTATGAAGAAGAAAGTTGGGCTTCAGTGACTTATAACAATAGCTCAAATCTTTTAAACGCTGGTTTATCCACAAGTGTAGGCTTCATCTTTCAGTGAAGAAGGAACACTTACCAAGATATGGTGGTGAGCTTTCTAGCCATCTGAAAGTAATTTTTCCTCCTTCTGTGCTTAATGGGGAACTGTGTGCAACCAGTTTTGCAGGAGCCAAAAAGGTTTCCGCTGCAGGGAAGCAAAACCAGCCCTGGAATGTATATTCACTGACCCTTCTGACCTGGGAATTTGGCTGCGGGGCGTTCTTTCCTTTGGTTTGAAACCTCCAAAGTATTCGTTATCTGACAAGGAAGAATTTACTGCTGTAGGCTAATCTGCCACTCTCTCTCAGAGGGATAGACCGTGCTCTGCGAAGTCGAGGGGGCTTCAGAGCTTCAGAGGGGGAGGACCGCGCTGCTTCCCCTGGAGCCTCTCACCCAAGAGCACATTTGGAAATGCTGCCAAACATCCCAGCTTGAGGTGCCCGCAGCTCTACAGGCCTGTGAACACTAACTGAAGCTGAGGTTCAGCTGTGCTGACCTCTGAATCCCGAGGAAAGAGATACGAGTCAATGAACAGCTGGACCCCAGTGCTGACAAAGACTGATATCTGTTTGGGATTGCGGTGTATGCCCAGGGATTAGAAATATTAGTAATCCTCTCTGGATGCACTAAAATGAACACTACCAAGGGGGTGGAAAAGATGTATGCAAGCCTAGAAGGGCAGACAAGGGGTAGGCGGAAGCCAGTGGCTAAAGAATAATCCTGAACAAGTCTAAACAATAAAGTTAATAGGCTTTTCATTGTTTCAAATGAGTCATACTACTACCTTGAAGTATTATTTTTCTCAGCTGACAGAAAGTTTAAAGCAAAGCAAGGCAGATTTTGAGTTCCACAACTGAGATAAAAGTCTTCTCAGTGTTCCTCATAACTCACTCTCTCATAACTTCTGTGAATGAAAATTAAAGCCAGACAAATTAAACTATGGATAAATTATCTGTTTCTAACAGGAAAGTTGAGTAAATATGGAAATAAATTGGAGAGTTGTTTTTTGCCCATCTCTTTCAAATTCGCTGATCAGAACTGGATACTTCTGTCGAAACTGAGCTTCAAAAACTGAACTCCTGACCATGTCTGAAAAGATGAAGAGTGGGTTACAAGAAGTATTAGAAGTTCTGGAAGAATACAGCTAATGAATTCCTGGCTGATTATTACCATTCCATGTCCGCACTAGTGACAGTACTTCTGACAGCTCATTAAGGCTTCTTGCATCCCAGTACTTTCAGTTTTACACAACTTTATTTTCAGTACGAATAGCAAGATGATACCCAGAGCTCACTATACTTGCAAATTACATCTACGTCGTGGCTACAGCAGTCCACCTAATACCAATTTCCAATAAAGTGATGACACAGAACACTGCTTTTTTTTCACACTTTAAAAAACGTGGGAGATACTATGTATTATTACTATAACAGCCAACAATCCAAATGTATATTGCATTTCCACTTTCATTTTCTTAGCTGTGCCTGATCTTTGTGGAGATCTTCCTTCAGCTATACAACTATGGAAAAGATGTGTTCCACTTCATGCTTATCCACACTTTTCCTTCTTACTTAAAAAGTACAAAATTGGCTTTGCAGAGTGCCATCAATATTTAATTGGCTTGCACTACTGAGATCATTGTCAAGTAAAGCCTGTAGTAAGTATATGGGGAGGAAAAAAAAGAAGTCACAATAATTTTTGGCATTCTTTGATTTCTTGGCCTTACTAAGGTCTTGTTAAATCAAATATCAGCTCATACTCACATTGGGGCCATCATAGAATAATGTTTTTCTGTGGTCTGACACAGTGGTCTCGTGCTGAAATTTGCTGATCTCCTCCAGCACTTTCTTCCTGGGTGCCTTTCCTCTGCTCAGCACATCACACAAGTGCAAACATGTACAGAGTTCAGGACTGGGATAGAAGATAAAACAACATGGCAGCTAGACAGAAACATTAACAAACAGATTTATTAGCAATCACTGTAGATAAAGGCCATATTTTCTCTTTGACAGTATGTTGCGGGGTTTTTTTACCTGAAAAGTCATAAATACAAAAAGTATTATTCTCCAGTGTAAATTCACCAAAAATGGGTAACTTTAAAAAATTCCAAATATGTTCCTTAGACCTTTCCTGTGAAAGCCTGTCTAGGTCTGAAAAAAGAGTTTAGTCTCCATATTAGTTTTGAACTTAGAGTTTACTTGACTTGCCAACAAGTCCCCGACTTGGATTACTGGCTCAGTGACAAACATTTAGTCACTAAGAACCAGATTAAAACAAAACTTTGTCATCCAAACGCTACTACACTATCTCCTCTGTCCAGTATTCGATATCTTCTGTCACAGGTAATCTCCTGGTTTTACCATCTGCAATCCAACAGCTAATTGTAAGTAAATTTCACTAAACAGGCATGTTTTCAAAGATGATGAACAATTGAATAGGGCTTATAAATATTCAGTGGTAAAAAGCTTCAGAGACAAGCATGAATAAAAACAAGATATATGACCTTGCATAGTACTAGGCTGAATATAACTACAGCCAAAGTATTAACCTGTGAGGAAATACACTTTGACAGTAAGCAAAAATCAAATCATTCAGGCACAATGAAATCAAACCACAGAGAGTCTTAAGAAGACATTTTTATAGGAAATCTCACAATCTGAAGATTTAACACAAGTTATTACTGTATAACTAACAACTAAGGAAACATAAATACCAACAACAGAATTTAAAATTCCATGAGATTTCAGAAATTTGCTCTGGCAGCAACATTCAAACTTTGCACAAAACCAGCACAGTTTTACCTATGATATTGATACTGAAGTAAAAACACTTGTCTTTTTTTTCTTCCAAATAATATGTACAAGAATATGTAACACTAGCCACATGTGTATTTTCTTCCAAATACACACGTGGATAGTGTAGAATCAGCATGGATTCTCTTTTGTTTGTTTTATGCAAATGCAGAATTAAAGAAAGTAGAGCTCTGATGAAAATTTGACACATTTTTTCTGGAAGATCTCTGTTCATGTAGTGGCTAAGTAGCAAAAACAGCTAAAGTAGTCTTGAAATAGTTGGACACTTAGCGAATTTTGCACAACACTAACTTAACTATTCCGTGACAGATTTGTTCTGCTTCCTACGGAGATAATATTTTAGAAGATGCTCAATAGTGATGGCTCATTTGTCAGTGGATAAATCTATTGAAGGCCACATCTTGCAGCTTCACCAGTAGCAAGAATAGAAAATGTGAATAACTGCAAGAGAATATCTAAATTTTCTGTAGGAATTTATTTTTGGTGTTATTAAAATGTTTAGTGTTATTAAAAATACCTAACAGATCAACATCTTTCTCTGTCTAAAATTGTCCTTTAAAAGCGGTCTGAAAGAGTGATATTCTTTTGCCAAGCCACTTCTTGAAGATGTTGATGCAGAAATGTCAACTACACAGCTACATAAGTTGGGTGAATCTGCCCTGACTTAATTTCTGTAACGCCAGACACAGCAGCAGCATCATACTCAGGCGTGACCTGCCCAGTGACGCTAAGCTCATTCATAGCTACATCAGTTACATTAATTTCTGGAAAGACTGAGATATCACAGAAATAGCAGAGCTCTATTCACAGCAAGGCCTGGAAAGGACTTTTCAGAAGTGCTACCAAATAATGTCTGACTACTGGCTTTTTTTTCTCTTTCAGTCGTTAACGAATAGTTACCATTTGAGTATTTAGTTACTCATTTTAGATTTATGCAGTGCCGACTTGACACAGATGCCAAAGCTTATCAAGAAGGAAATGTAGTATTGGTATACTCATTATGTGTGTATCTATCTCAGCTAAATGCACCCAGCAGGGAATCAGTTCTCATGCTTCCTTGAACATAGGTGTTTTTTTTTTTTTTATCTAAGACTGATGGACCAATTATCTAGCTACTTACTGCCTCGCCACTGTGCTTCATCACAATATCTATACATACAAATGTACTTTGCCTGGATTAGTAAAAGATTCAGAATAGATGACTTGGATAGACTAGGTGGATACATCACTGACAACAACAAGCTAGCAAAGGGTTACGACAGGGATGTCCTACCTGCTGCCACAGTCCCGGATTTCCACTACATGTAATGTGCCAGATAAAGTGTTAGCATCATGGTGGCCAGAAATACATGCTGACAGCCATAATGCTGGGTTTAATCATATTCAACCATCTTGCTCTACTTCCTACGATTTTTATCTGCACAGTCCCACAAAACCAAGTTGCCTTCGCTAGCTTTCCAAATCCCCCAGAACGCATGAGGCCTTTCACAGGTACAAGCAATAGCAATGTGCATGTCAGGCACTTCTATTTTTCATTGACGTGAAACACCAACTGCATCGTTTCAGAGCAATCGCACTGAGTGAAACCACCAGCATGTGGATGAAGAATAATCAGTAAAGGCTGAGCACCATCAAAACATAGATTAAAGTGCTATAAAGTGGGGTAGAGAAGGTAATTTTTCCTTTGTCTTTTCTTCTGGCCCAAAACTTTAGTGAGGCAAAAGTAGACTTAAAAACAAAACCAAAAACCTATATACATAGACATTTGTGTTTGCATTTGCATGTGTGTGTGTATTCATACATATATATTTATAAATGTAGGTGTCAAAGTAGGTAATTATTTGATTATCAAGGTAATTGCCTGTTTAAATAATTTTTCAAAACCTAGGTCTTGTTTCTGTTATCTATTTCAGATCTCCAGTGGGTGAAAATACTCTGTGGGGAAATGTCTGAATAGAACTAAACATTCATAAATTCATCAGCTGCTATAGAGATAAAAAAATAACAATTTAGAGCTAACAAGCAAACACAGTTATACAAATCATTAGAATATTCTTATTAAAATATGATCGAAATTTTTATCCTTAATGTTGAAATCAACACTAATGAAAAAGTATCTTGCTTGAATACATATAAATGGTTTTATATATTTTACATCTATGTACACATACATACATATATAGTGAGATACATAGTAATTTTATAGTGCCTCTGACTTTATTAATTGAAAAAGTTAGGGTATTTTGTTTAAATGTTCCAAGATGTGAACTGATATGCAGTCCCACTGCTAGTAACATTTAATCAGCAAATTTACTTTCTCATGCAACACTTTAAATACTTATTTCTACCTGGAAGCATGAAAATGTTGCTTTATATTTTTAATGGTATCAGTGTTTCTGGATTTTGTCCTCTTAAATCAGTTTTTTTTATCCCTGTTCTTTTTTACTTCTCTCTCACTAAATCGATGTCACTGGCATGATTATGATGCTTAATATGATCATGTAGAAATTATAAGAAATTATAAAAAAAACGAATGATGTTCATGATAGTGTATATAACTCTTATGCAATAGTGTTAACATCTGGTTTACGACTGATACAGTTCCTAGAGGAACAGAAGCTCAAAAACCAAGGAACCAGAAAATTATCTTCTTTCACTCCCTTTTCTTTCAATTTACATAACGTGCTTTTGCCTATTGTGTATTAATAATATCCAGCAACGTATTTCAATAACTACATTAAAGTAACCACAAGAAACTGATTTAACTTCAGAGTTACTAGATTCAGATCTTCAGAATACAAAGCAGGTTTTGGAGCTTACTGAAAATGCAAGGGGAAACAATGTCACCTCTCGCTGTAATACTATCTTTTGTTATCAGCTTGCCTGGGGTGTATAATCCTCCTACTATGATGCATGGCTCAGTTTTCGTTTGTTCTTTTGTAGAACATTTGAGCCTGGACTCTGTAGCCTGAAAAACAACAACAGCAATATCTCTCTGGAGCCTTGTATCACTGCTGATTTGTGAAACACCATTATGGATGCACATTGCTTGCTAGACATTCTATTTTTCCATAGGAATAGTGAAGGCATACATCACCCTTATTTGTGAGGAGCAGGTAAGACATGGCTGTGCCAGTGTACTCATATAGCACCTATTACCATTAGATCAGATTGGTGAAACAGTTCTATTTTGTGGCAAACTTGAGGTTTAAAAATGAAAACCGTTTTGTGCTGGAATATCCTTTTTCAATATATCAAACAGCAATGATACTTTACCTAATTTGGGAAGGAAGAAGAGGTTACGACGAAAGTAGGCACAGCCTCAGTCTGGATGGTGCACAGCTGTGGCAAGGCCACAAGACCTACTGTGTAGGACGAGCGAGTGTTCATGGAAGGTCTGAGGAGAAGTGCTATCTCCTGCCTACCACCCCAGTGGGAAATTGGTTCCTCTTTTCCTCGGTGGTTGTTGACTGGAAAGATGAGGCTAGAGATCTAGGTTCAAATCTCCATTGTTTGACTGAAAGCAGATATTTTCAACACAGCTCCTGCTCAAGTCAGTCACAGCAGTGACTTGGAGCTGTGTAGTTCCTCTCTAAGGATCTATAGATCTGTTTCTATAAGAAAGACTGAAAAAAGGGGAGATCTCAGACATGGCCAGACGTGGTGCTAACTGTGCTCCTCAGCCTGAGAATAACAGCTGGCAGTGATGATCCATGCATGAGGATTTTTCCTCAGTGATGCCATTCTTGGGCCAATACATTTTCTATTTTTCACTTGAAAGTGGAAGTATTCCACCGTTACTAAACAATAGTCTTTTATGGCTTCAGTATCAGTACTGGCAAAAATTTCAGCAAGAGATCTTGGACTGTGCAAGGGTTAGTGAAGGGAGTTTTTTGGATTTCTTTGATCATTCCTTTCCAATTTGAAGTCATGGACGGGGGAGGAGATCCTTTTGGCAAATAATAGAAACTTCCTGCTTAGTGTGAGCTCATTATTATCTTCTAATTCTGTAAGTTTACAGGAAAATATTGCCTATTGCTGAGGAGAGATTTGAAAGCTCGTTACCCTAACAGATTCAATAGGTATTATATTTTTTATTCCAAAAGGGGCTGTAGCTACTTTTCCATTCCCTCTTCTATTAGACCCCTTACCCTTTTTTCAGTAAATCTTTTGATTCTAATTACACACAGCACTAAAAACTTCCATATCTATTTATTGCATCTTTATCCCACATACACTTCTCTTGCCTTTAACCCCATGTTTATATTATCATTCAATTTCTATGCTTATGTTCATTATTAAGTTTTCCATATTTGTTCTGTAAAAATGTCTCATTAAGGGCTGTGCTATATTACTCTGCTCAGAACGTTCCCAGGTGGCTATAACCTGTAATACAAATATCACAAGGTGGTTTTTCATTGTAGTTTTTGAACATTTATGCTGGAAATATTGTATGACTTATTTTTCTTTTGGGGGGAGGTGTAGGGTGGGAGGAGGAATACGTATGCAAATAAGAAATGAGCAAAAAGAAAACTCAATATCCCACTGAATTCTTCTTTAGTTGCAAGACCAAGTACAGCTCCTTTCTCTAACGCACGTTGGCCAAGAGCAGTGCATAAAGTGAGCTCTGATCCTGGCAGTGAAAAGTATGGATTCTTCTTAAGCAATAGTTTTACCCTTTAGTTGCAGTTTTTCTTTTTCAAAATTCCAGCAAATAATCACTCTCTTTCTTCATGGTTACTATTCAATTAATTTTTCAAATTTTATCTTTTTCTACCCTCCAAAGCTTAAAAAATCTAAATAAATAAATAAGATCACTTTGACATCAGATCCAGGATTTTTCTCTTGTAGTTTTACTCACTCAGTTATCAATTTGTCACTACCGTTTCACAGAAAGTTGATTTTCTGCTCTGCTTATTCATAGGCACACTGTGCCATGTCCCATGGGTTTCCTTCTATTTACCTTATTAATTTCATTCTCATCCTCACATTTTTATCTAACATTAGAGTAGTCTGGGTTGCCTAACTACCTGTTTGCATTTCATTGTACACCTTCATCAGGTTAGAGGCATCTTAGAGTCTATCTCACAGTGTTTGGTGGCTGTAACGCCACGGGAAGGTCTGGGCAAAGTGGACTTCTGATTGCTGGAATGCAACGCAATATTTCATAATCTCACGGTGAAAAGGAAAACTCTGGAGAATAACAAGAATCTCCTCATTGACAGAATTTCAGCTTCTAGAAGAAAAATATGCTCAGAAAGACATGCCCGTTTGTTCTGGATCATTCTTGCAACTTGACTGATTGCAGCCTCTAACTTCCACTGAGGTGAACAAGGCAGAATCTAGCTCTCTGCATTTACTCTCAAATTATTCCTCTCATCAGTTACCAGATGCAGAAAATATTGATTTTATGCATGCTGATAAACATTTCTAGAAGTGTAGTAAATAGATATTTGTTAGGAACTTGCCACAAGTGGCTAATCCAGGGTATTTGCTGGATAGGTATATGCAAATAAATGTGGATTGTGAAATGCCTCTTTTTAAAGACAAAAAAAAAAAAGTTCAAAAGAAATTAGAAAACAGTAAGTCTGCAAAACTGTTGATCTAAATTATCAGACTTCCTCTTTGTACGGTCATATTAGGATTGATTTACACACTTAAACACGGGTGTCCAGCGCATAGGCAACCTAAGGGCTCCCCCCTACTACTGTATTTAAGAACATTGCTGGGATAGGTGCTTAGATTGCTGCGTTCAAGTCAGCTTGAGATTGTATCAGTTAATGTAACCTTCAGCCTAGTGGTTCTGTCAACAAAGGTTTAATTTAGTTCAGCTCAGCTGGGTGATCGCAGCAGTTTTACTGAGTGAATTTTTACCAAAGTGTGCAAAAGTACCTGCGGTAAAGCCACACAACTAAGTAGTAACGCAGATAGAAGAATAATTGTTGAGATATTAATGTGAAAAAAGCAGAGAATCAGAAGACTGTGCCTTGCAACACTGAGGACCAGCTAACAAAAAAAAGCACAACAAGGGTCACCCTTTCTGCCCATCAGTGACTGCCTGACCAGCAAAGACTTTGCCGGTTGAGGAGGGTTGGAGATATTTATGCCTTCACTGGTAGCTCATCAGTCCTCGCTACCTCTTGTGAGTATTAGATAATAAATAATTGCTTTGTAGTCTTAAATTGTGCATTTCCCTCTTGTGGAGCCTCTGCCTACACAATGAGTGTTGCCAAGGAGGGAAGGTTGCTTTAGGATCCTAAAACCATATCTCAGCACTTGAAAAGCCTGAATTTCAGACGAGTCAAACATGTGTACTTCCACTGACTTCAAAAAATACTCAAATGTGTTAGGCTTTCAACTCTACAATGAAAAGGGATGAGGGCAAAACATTAAGATACGCAGGTGTGAAAATATTTCTCCTGAAACCTCAATTAATAATTCAGGTAAGTCACATCTTGATGCCTCGAAAACTTAAGAACTGATCCATAGGATTTCTCCCAAAGCTTCCTCCAGTAATCTGACTCTAGAATAAGATCAAATTTAAGAAGGTATAACTCAAAAATTAATTTGGAGGTAAAATTAATAACTAATTTAAGAAGAATGTACAGTGAAAATGCAATCAAAACTTTAAGTTGTCAGTATAGCTATACTTTATTTAGCATTTTTGTTTAAAACATGAGAGCAAAAGTGCTTCTACGTAAAGGGTTCACAGAGAACATGGGAGACATTTGTGACAAGATGCTGCAGTAGAGCCATGCTTCAAATGCTGAATTGGTCATTTAATAAGGAAAGTGGCTGTAATGATCCACTGTTTCCACAAGATAATTGTTTGGTCAATACTATATTATCCCAAAATAACGTACATTCACTTTAATGTCACCTATAGGAGTCTAGTGCAATTGGAAATATTGATTAGAGCAGAGGCCATTATACCAAGATATAGGCTATGAAATGTAGCAAGAATTGATTTCTATTATGCTATTTGGCTTGGTATGAATAATGGTCAAATACTCTTTAATACAGTGCATTTGCGCTACATCTGAGAGCTTCTTAGTACTGGCAGTTCACACCTTGCACCTACTGATTTTTTTTTTCCAGTCTGTGCCCTCAGTGGAAATTGTTTACTAGGTTTTAAGAAATACAAATTTAACTAGCTTTAGGAAGAAAAAAAGTCAGAAGAAGCAACTAAAAAGGTTTGAATAGCAGTCAGTTGTTGTGACACACAGCTAACAGCTATGTAGGTTGCCATTTCATGACACCTGAAGTATTTCAGGAAGTGTATTTCAGCACAGAGTATTTATTTTAAGTAGGGATAAAATAACAGCAGCTAGTAACACATTGAAGGAAATTATTACCAATGCAGATTCATAATCTCAATGCTCAGCTTACTTTCAAAGACATTATTTGCAAAAGACATATAAGATCCTCTGAAAAAGATCTTAATTTTAGTCTTTTATTGGTAGGATATCTATATACTTCCTGAGGTATTTTTTTTTGCTTGCAAAAAAAAAAAAGACATGAATAAAGTCTACAATGATTTTCAGTCTTTGACTATCACAATATATACATGCTATACTGGAAAAAAGGCTTTACCTTTTGTCTTCTACCTTTAAATCCTCATGTTATTTCTAGTATTTTCCTTTTCCTCTTTTCCCTTTCTGATTCTGCCTCAGAGAGACTGAGCATCTCTCACTATTCCACACTTTCAATGAAATTCATCAGATCAATGTTTTGTTAATTTTAACTTGAAATAAGCTTGATAATATATAGGAATTTTAAAAAGAATGCTGTTGGTTAAATTTATTTAATCACTTGTACATTAACATTTCTATTTAAATTGTGACGTATAAGGCTCTTCAATGATTTGAGGATTCTAGTAAATGTTCCTGCAAGGTGCAAGCATCAGTAAGGAGTCTGACACTAGCCTACAACCATATTTCTCAATAATTACAAACTGAAAAAGAAATGAATTTCTTCTACTGTGTATCAGCCACTAATTATCTTGTTGCTGTCACCTGCAAGAGAGAAGGATCATTCAGAAATGAGCTTCTCATCATTAGAAGAGACCAGCTATTGTCACTATAGTGGAAAACCCAGCGGTGGTTTAGTAGGATATGTACAAGTTCCCAGTGAGCCATTCAATGGAGTTGTGAATCTGTATCACAGAATCATTGCTCACCAGATCTCGCAGTGTTTCTTGCAAGGATAATTTGATCTTTAGTATACAGCTAGTATAAACATCTCCAAAGTTAGAAATCTTGACTTCACTCCAAGAGGTGTTCACTTCATCATAGCTTTTCAATGCTTAAAATTCATTTTTTAGTCTTTAAAAAAGAGCTGCTGGCATTGTATATTTCTACATGAGGGTATAGGCAACACACTTACTAACCCACCACACACACACACGGCCACACACATATTTCAGTAGTGGCTGGATTCAAAGATTACTTATTGGTTCACTGCCCCAATGCAAAATTAGATGGAGAAAAGATCTTTTTCTCAAGGAAAAATAAAAGTTTTCAGAAGTGACAGCTGTAATACTGCTTGGCTGCTTTTCATTTTTTCAGACTGCCTTGCAAATGCTTGCTGAGCACTGATAGGTGATATCTTGCAAAACAAACAATCCTGACGATGGATAAAGCCTTATTACTTTCTCTGCTTCTTTCATTTCTGCATGTTTTCTGGACAGAGATCATCATCATCTGAAACTGTCCCTAAATTCTGTGATTCGGTTTTGATTGTAACTCACCAGCTTCCACTCTGTTTTTCACATTAAAGCGATGTAGCCCTTGAAGTGAAACTTGTCAGTATGGTGCTACAAACCTTTCTGGCAATCACACTTATCAGTAACTTAATACATATTTAAAGAGAGCTGCTGTTCAGTGGCCTGCCAACCTCTCCTTGTATTCTGGCTTCCTTGAAACCATCACTAGCAAATATATGCTTTACGGGTTTTCATGAGTGCATCAGAGGTATATATTGGTTTTTGGCAATTACTACAATATAAAACTTGTAACTGTCCAAATAAGAAAAACCATGCGAATGAGTCACACCAGCAGGCTACAGCTCTGGCAAAGGTACACTGGCTACGACAAGCAGAAACTCTGAAGACCATGAAATGGATATAATAATGTTTTCATCATTTCTACTGGCATATTCTGGTAAGGGTAAGACCGTCAACTGAAATATTCCCAGATGTCAAAGTTATCCAGCCAGGTGCTTATTACTGGAGCAGATGCTCTAAGTTAAAAAAGAGCAGTGGAAGGTTTACAGCCCATTTTTACTTTATTCACCAAAATCAATATAATCGTGGAGAGTGAGGCAGTAAAGTGCTAATACAAATCAGTTTGTAAGACACTTAAAACAGACCCTCATGAGAGCAAAAAACACCCTTACTGAGTAGGAAGCTGAATGTGCAAACCTCAAGCCTTTGTGACGCTGCTTTGTGTGACACCGCACACAAAATACCGGTGTGAATTACAGAACAGGGAGAGTAAACTCTACAGTTGTTATACAGTAAGGTACACATTGTACATAAATTCACTCATTATTGATACAGGTTACTTCACTATTTGAAACTACAGCTAGGAGGGACACAAGTCAAAAATAACAACTGAGGTTTACACCACTAAAAGGAAATGCTCAAATAAAAACAGTGAGCATCTGTTGTTAAACATTTCCCAGAAAAGTATATTTCTGAAGTTTTTTAAATCTTCTAGAAGAAAATATATTCAAATACAAAAATGATACTGATTTTAAGCAAGTTTAAACTAATGTAAGAAGAACTGCTTTAGAGTATAGTTGGCAACTATAATCTTACTTACAATTCGCAATGAATTATCGCAATAAAGAGAAGCTTCTCATCGGGTGAAAGAAATCAGAATTTTTCTAGGATTTCTCTAATTGTCTGGACATTCCACTTAACGTCATAATTTCTGAAAAACATAAGCCTAATTTGTTATACCTGTCTAATACCGTGAATACAGAGACAACCGTGGTTGACTCTTAAATCCAGAAAGTGTCTGGCTACTGCCTGAAGAACTGACATTCTAAGAAGAAAATATAATAGCTTTACTATAGCCATACCAGCAGTATAAGAATAATTTTAGGGACTTGATTCATGATTTTTCATTCCTGGAGAGTGCTACACACTACTGGCAATACTGTTAGGAGGCTTTAAATGAGGCCCAGCAATGCAGATACGTTCAGTGAAGATCTTGAAAGCATCCCTGACTATTGCACCACAGGCTTTCATTTTAAGACTCTATAACTAACAAGAAAAAAAAATTCTCCTCTTGCTGTTCACCTCCACTACATGAAGAAATTGTTTAATACACTCACTAACAACTTAAATGCTTCTGTAAACATGGAAAGTGAAAAGCTTTCCAGTCTAATAATTACACTTTTTATCAGAATTTTTCTTAGAAAACTGGTTGCACCTGCAGAGGAGAAAATATTTGGATTGTATTTAGATTGCTGTCTGAATGCTCACTGAGAAGGAAAAAGAAACTTGTTGCTAGGAAATGGACTTAACTGCTGTGATTCCTTAGGGCAATACTCACTTTTTTTTAGACCAATCACAAGAAATTTTCAGGATTTGCACATTCTCTTCCTAGCAAAGACTCCTGTGGCCAGGAGTCTATGGAGCAATTCACAAGAATGCAGTTTAATAGGACTCTTACCTCAGAGTGTGGCTACATGTCAGGCTAGCACAGTATTTCTTTTGTTCCTTGTATTTTTGGCTATTAGCAAAAATGTTTATTTCCAAATTTCTTCACAAAGGTCTGCGGTTATGAGACCTAACAGAAAGGAGGAAAATTTCAACAAGCATTGGGATCAGAGTCTTGGTAATATGGAATGTTATACTCAAAGAAAGCTTAAAAAAAGGAAAAAAAAGGAAATAAATTCAATTCTTCTGTTACTTAGGATTCTACCTTTTCATTTATTTTGTTATTTAATTGCAGCATTTCAAAATTTCTAAGAAAGTAAAATTATGCTGTGTACATAAACAATCATTTAGCTGAGGGGGTACACAGTGCTGAGGGGTACACAGAAATTTATTTATATAACTCATACACTGAAGAAAAAGATAGTTGCGTACAAGAAACTGATATATGTCCTAAATCTGTTTAGGTTCCTCTTTCAATAGGAGAAATATGTTTTGCACATATAAATACCAGAAAGGATGGTGTAAAGGAAGAATAAAACAATATAAGTAAGTGGAAGAGAGTTCCTTTCCACTAAATTAATGAAAAGGTGTATGCCTGACTTAATTATTGTGTGCAGACTGCTTTTAACTCTCTTATGAAAGAAAATATTGTTCCTCCAGTTGATTTTGTTTCATTTGTGTGTGTTAAAACTCAATATGCCTGAACCATTCTTTCCAAAATAAGCTTTTCAAAGATGCAGGAAATATTATCTTCTTCTGCCATCTGAATGACCCAATACAGGATATGGCAGTTGCTCTGTTTCAGAGCAAAGCCAACACCTTGTAATCACTTAAAAAAAAAAAAGGTCTTCTCCAGGAGGTGGTATCAAGGCATGAATGTGATGCAATATAATGAAGGAAGTGGAGCAAAATGAAAACCGTACAGCTACTGCAAGTACATTCACAATGGAGAATGTAATTATTGCCGTTCCCCTAGGTCTGCTGCCAGCTATTCAGTCCTCTGATATGAGAGAGACAGAAAAAGGAGGAGACAGTCTCTTTTCTGTAATAGTCATCTTGAACTGATCCACAGCAGTGCTGCAGGGACATGAGGCCATTCCTTAAGAATAATAAAAAAAAAATCAAGGGAAGGAAAAAAACAGTAGCCTTTCTTCTACCTTAACACCAATACATTAAGCACAGCTACAGTTTTAAATGAAGTACATTCCTCTTCTTGTCTCTACCTCTCTAAATGACACAGAGAATTACCTGTGTTTTCAGTCAGTTTGCAGAAATATTGCTTACTTGATCTCCCCCTTTCTGCTTTCATAATACCTCAAGAGCAAATACATGTTCTTGCTCATGTGGATTACTTTCTCCAGTTTACTCTGTCTTCTCAGGCTTAAGAATTTTGCTATAGCTTTATTACACGAAAGAAAAGAATTAACACTTTTTCTTCTGTTCTTTGCACTCTCTTAAGTGCTTGAAAGTGAGCTAGCCTGTGTATTGAATTATTTGGTTCACATTAAAAAAAAAAAACATTCTAAATATGCTCAGCTAAGGTACTCATCATCTAAAAATTCAAAACGAATGGTAAATGAAGCAAAAACAGTGGAAAATAACCCCATCCTTTTCAGCAAATTATTACTAACAATCTCCGAGTCACAAACGGTTTTCACTAGAAGTTTCAACTATCTTTTTTCAAAAAAATAAGCACGATTTACACACTTCATCCTTGCTGCTGCCCATGTGCTTGTTCATCTGGCAACAAATAAGACAGACAAGCATAATAATGATTTGCAGAAGTTTTAACTGCTCCCTGCTCTTCTGTGATCATAGGTTGAAAGATGGATACCTTCTTGACCACGCGTAGAATATATATTTTTTTCCTCCAAGAATTATCAGAGTAGCTCCTCAAAAAGCATATGGTAATTAAAAATATCATTATGTTAAAATATTTTCAGAATGAAGCAAATAAAGCTTTCTGCTAAAAGCAGTGTGGCTGTTCTTAGTCAGATCACAAAAAATTACTTTGAGGGGAAAGGTTTTACAGACACAGATCCTCCATTTAGAGATTGTGTTAAAAGAGCATCTTTAGTTTTCTGCACTAGAACTAGCTAGTACTTTGTAATATGGCTGAAGAGCCCTAAACAATATGTTAAAAATTCGTAATATAAAATAAATAAACCTATCAGTCTTATTTTTTTTCCTTTTTTAAGTTAGTGATGAAATGGGCCCTATGTGAGGTAAACGACTACAGAGGATGCCTGTAAAAGACCTGCATTTGCCAACATTTATCCTAGTAGTATCTGTTACAGCAAATCTCTACTACGTATCTGTAGCAAACCAGGAAATAATTTCTGTACTCACTGTAAAGTGCTATAAATTTAATATGGTGACTAGACTCTCACTATACAATATAACCAATATCCACATAGACAGAGAGGTTTTATCCTAAAAGAGTTTTCAATCTAAATTGACTTAGACCAAAACAAATATATCAGAAAGTGAGCATCATTATTGCTTCCCAGCTGGGGAACTGAAGCGCAGATATATTAGGACCCAGATCCACAAAAGGACATCTCATATCAGAGAAGATTTAGAAACAATTTCCCTGATCTGTTTGAAGATGTAGGATGCCTACCAGAACTTTGCAAAAGGGCTGGCTGCACAAATACAGTGAAAGCAGTGTATATAGCGCAATGATTGTACTTAAAAATAGTACAAAGTAGCATGTGTATGGCCTAACTTGAAAAGTGAAGAAGCAACTGAAATGGATTAACTTTATAGCTGCAACGGAAAAGAAAGATCCACACTTTGATCCACTATTTGATCCACATATGTGTCAACTCATGAGATGCAAAGAAGGCAGCGTACCTGCCTGAGCTTTTGGAGGCAGTGCCTTCATGCACCGGACGCTGTCAATGCCCTTCGTGGAGCGAACGCACAGGAGGGATTCTAAAAGAAAAAAGGAAAGCACTAAAATGCTAACAACAGGTATCAAAATTATCTTTAGGGACTTTCTTGCACCAAACAACATCGGTAAAATGATAGAAATCTGACGGCACTGTTCTCCAGCTGCACACAAACAAAAGCTGCCTGACATCAGTAATCAAATCTGTGTCGAGCAAATGAGTAACATTGATCACGTATTAGAAAAAGGAGGCATCAGAGCTGATGTGAATGAAACAAAACATCCAAGCAATTTAAATCTTCTTCTCAAAGGCATTAGAATCCATACCAGATGTGATTTAGCCATGGAGTTTAAGATGAAGATTAGGAAAATCATATGATGTTTATAATAACTCAGGAAGGAGAGGAAAAAATGTGTAGCATCCATTTGGACAAGACCCTCCCTCCCTAAATGGGAACTGTCACCTCAAAATCAAACAACAGTAAAGCAACACAAGCAATGGTGTTGCAGGAAGGTAACCCGCTGACATCGAAAGCCGTGCTAGTGATGCAATAAAATTAGGAGCAGAAAAAGAAGGCATTATTCACTACTGCTGTAGAAATCTCACGGGAACCATACGTGCCCTACTTGGCTGCTGCATACATGCTGGAACAGATCACAGCTCCTTAGAGGACATTTGTGACAAGCTACTGCCTTCTGTGCCAGCACGTCTGTAGCACGTGATCTCAAAATTACAGAGGTCTGATCTGAAAGTAATATGAAATCCCAGAAGAGAAATTCCCTTAGCTGTTTCTCTTGCACCATTTCACAGGAGGATAAACTATGAAAAAATATGTGAATTCAGAAGACCACGTGCCTGTGTTATTAAAATATTTACCAAGCATTCAGCTAGCAGTTCTCTTAGCAGGAAGAACAAAGTACAGGAAGCCCATGGGAAGCCCGGGTAGTCCCTAGACTACTAGGAACTACTGGGATGAAACAGAGTTGCATGGGGAGAATGGATCAGTTCCTCAAGAAGACAAATTTCTGATTCTAAAGAAGATGCTTTCTGGTATTCAGTATAACACAGTGCCATAGATGGACTGGGACACAATTCCTGTGCTATCATGGAGGCCTGTAAAGATGAAACGGGCAGCTCAGGAACAAAACTGAATGCACCTTGTTCATGATATATCAAGGAAGGCTGGCTCCAGATCTCAACGCAATTACAGCCAACCTAATCACTAGATGATACTGTGACTGCACCTACCAAATGTGAAACTCCGAATGTGGAGCCTAGACAGCGTGAAACGAGCAAACAAGGAAACATCCTAATGCAGTTACCCAGCAGGAACATCAGCAACAGCTATTCAAAACAAGCTGTATATTTACAGGAGGGATATGTCACTTCTCCTAGCAGTTAAACTGCAAAAAGAAGGATGAGAAACACCTCTAAGATAGCTTGGTTGTCATTCTCTGTGGGGGAGCTATGCTATGCTGAGCTCCTGACATTATGATATGGCATTGAAAAATCTGTTACTTAAAAAACCTCTTTACTTTACTCCATGTTGTGTGGAATTCCATTGCAGTGAGTTGCACAAACAAAAGAAATACCGTATTGCTAAGAGAAAAAAATGACACAAACGACTGAGGTAGCCTGATTCTTGAGGAATATACATTGCCGTGAGGATTTCTTGAATGTATGATTTTTTTCAATGTCTCTACAAGAAAACAGGAAAATATAAAAATATCCAAGAAACATCTGGAAAAACTAGCAAAGGAAATTTGAACAATTGCAAATGTAGGTAAGGGCAACAGATGCCAATGTGGTTAGGTCATAAAGCCAACTGTATGTAAACTCAGAAGGCCTTTAAAAATGACAAACTGTCTGTTGGAGACTCAAAGATCTATAAAATCAGAACAAATTAAACGCCCAATTAGCAGAGGTTAAAAAAAATCCAACTAAATATGAATTGCACAGCATATTTCAACAAATGTTAAGGAGTTCTTCTAATTTATGGGCAGTGAAATGATAAATAAAAAGACCATTTGTCCACTAATGGGATACTGGGGAACTGAAGCTAGAAGGTGTTAATTGATGTGTAGTAGCAGGCTAACTATATAAATGAAGAATAATCCTTGTACTGAGCCTTTTGCAAAATGTCTTTTAAGTAAAGGAGGGCATTGTTAATGTGTGTGGACTCCAACGGGTATCATATTACCACAAGCAAAATATCTAAAATTCTGTACTGTAGTCTGTTTTTGTTAATTCATGACGTATCTTTCAAACATAGTGAAACAGACCTTCCTGATTAAGAAATATCTCTCAAACTACACCTTTAATATGAACCAAGCTTAACAACAGCTGAACCATTTAGCATTAATTTGTTCTGCTAGTAGCGTATTTGCACTTTCCTATGCTTTTGTGTTTCTAGGAGACTAGAAATGTGGTACAAGCAGGTGCCTCTGTCTTTACACAAAGTTCTATTTCTTTGACCCGACATTGGCTGATACAAATATATCGCACCTATGATCCGTATGTAAAAGACACTAATCTGTCTGTGCTCCTCTCTCTGTTCCTTTCTCGAGCTCCTCCTAGATGGATGAATAGATTATCATGAACAAGGGGTCAGCTGAAAACTTATAACCCATAGATGATAGTCACTGAGACAGAAAAAAGCTTCTTCATTTGATTTACTAGTGTGAAACGCACGGAGAGTGCTTACAGCCACAGCGCGTGAGCACTTGCTGAACACACTGAATCCCTTCTCAGGCTTTGCTTAAGGTCAGTAACAGTACTGGCCATAAAGCTTCACACTGAAGGCATTTGCAGGTGAGATGTTCATAGCTAAGGAGTGCATTAAGTGCATTTCTCTTATTTAATTCCCACATGTAAGAGTTCCTTATACTATTCAGTTTTATACTTGGATATTTGTACCCAGTCTAACACATTATGTATGGCTTGATATTTTAATAAAGAATAGGACTGAAAAAAGCCACAACAAATTTTTCATCAGGACGGGAAAAAAGAGAGAGAAAATGCCATGTGATTTACCATTACATCATTAAGAGAATTATTTCCAAAATGAACACCTTATATCGGAAAGGGCTTGATAAGGACCAGAACAGAACAGAAATCTCATCTGAGAATCCCTTGATTTCAAGAGCTTTTTATATCAATTTTCCTTCAGGATTGGCCATTGTTCATTATTACTGAGGTCAAGCACATCTCAGCAGTTGAGAATGATTTGCTGGAAGTGCATCCTACCTCCTGCTCATAGTGTTCCTTCCAAACAGGTGGCCCTCTCCTACGGCGAAAACCAAATATTCAACCAGCATGTCCTACTGGGTTCCCACACGTGTTCCTCATCACGAGAGCAGCTGATTAAACTGAGTCACCAAAGAAGGCAATTTCTGTAAATACATGTAAACCAGTAGAGAACATGAAATCTCTGTTTCCCATTTTGTCAGTAGTCCTGAGCTGAGTTTGATATCTTCCTGGGATTTAGTCTGCACCCTTAACATTCATTGAAATGCTAAAGTCAGCAGTGATCTTTGCAGTGAGAAGCAGCCAGAAATAGAATCTGAAACGAATCACAAAGAGAGGAAAATTGAAAAAAATTCAATCAGTGCAACAAAGAGAACTATTGTGTCTTTAACCATGGAAGACTAGATGGTTGTGAACGGTCGTAGGAATTCAAAAGAGGGGAAGAGAAGTAGGGCGCAAGAAATACTGCTGTTCCTTTATATGCTTTATTGAAGATAATTTTTTCCTTGAGAGGCAAAATACTGTATTAACCCTATCCATTGTGCCCATCCCCAAAACAAGATTTTTCCCTTAAAAACAATGATTTTGTTCAGAAATAATTTTTAATGCAATGGACAGACGTTACGCAAGTATACATGCTTGCATGTATTTCTACTTTTCAGCTAGGCAATTCTCTACTTGGTTTCCCTGTTCTGACCCCAGGGACTGCTAGCTTAATATAATTTCCTGATTATCAGAAGATATTTATAAAGCATCTTTACAATTTAGGATGCTCAACACCTAGCTATGTTTGAAGTTAAGTTCAGACTTTGGAGAAGCTTTGTGTTCCTAATGATTAATAAGAAGACCATTAAAAACGAACATAATTTTTGACAGAGAGCGTTAAACTTTGATTTAATCATTAATGCAGCCTCACAAGTAGTTTATAGGGGAAATTGTTTCTGAAGATTCTTGTGTACTCTTTTTCCACAGGTGTTAATGTAAATAGATGGACTGCATGCACTGAATTACCACAAGGTAAGATAAAGCAGAGGCACAGCCTTATTCTAAGTAAAATAATAAGAATTTTTAGTTAGTGAGACCTAAGTAAACTCAGTATTAACACATAGACTATTGTTAGAGAGTAGCTAAAGCACTGTAAATCTCTAATTGAGCTTGTCTTGCATTATATTCCGATACCCTGGCGGAGCTACCTGGTCCAATGGGCAATTAGTCACAAAAAAAAGATATGGACATCTGTTTGACAAAAGGTAGACTTAGCATCTGGTAAAGAACAATGTTGTGAGAAGGTTTCTTTATGAAAATGACATTGAAGTTAGTTCGTTCCTCACCAGGGCAACACATCCTTCAAGAAATCTACAAAATAGAGCAGTTGAGAAGAAAACTACTGTGCAAAGATTGTAATGAAGTAGAAAAAGAAAAAAAAACTATCACTTTTTGAGACACAAAGGAAGAAGTAAATTGTTTGGTTGTGACTGGAATGCACAGAGGTAAACAGAGGACAAGGATGATGTCCAAATTTGATTTTCATTTTAAAATCTATTTTGATATCGATGCATATCTCTACCAGAAGTACTCTGCAAACATTGTATTTCAGCTTGGAAGACCGATTTAAAATTGATTAGAAAAAGAGCCTTTCACTTTGCACCGCTGTTCAGAAGCAAATATAGCCAAAATTATGAGTTGGGGTTTTAATAAAATATGTGCCATCAATTAAAAGTTAATTAACACTTTGTATTGAATGTTGGCTTCCCCACAAGTACATGTTCCATTACTCTGGACATCCCAGAATTCTTTAAATTCCTTTCTTTGTATACTTTCACCTTAATTTATTTCCTATTACTTTTTCTTTCCAGTAAGTGATTTTCTAGATGTTAGCATCTGAATTGAAATATGGCAGAGATGCATGGACAACTCCAGTGATTAATTGTTGTTGTTACTTTACAAATTAGTAAATTCAAAGTGTATGATACATAATAAGGAGTGCTAAAATGACCTGCTTTGAAATATCAGTGTGTTTCAAGAACAACCAGTGAATGGATAGTAAAAATTAATGTTAACTTGCTCTTTTGTTACAGTCTTTTAAAATGCAATAATGTTCCTAAAGGAAATGCATATATCATGTGGTGTGGAATTCAAGTTATAAATTTTGGCATAAGACAAAACAAAGGTCATACACGACTAAAGAAACTCCATAAATAATGCAATACATGACCACTTTTTCCATAAAACTGATCAACATTCTCGTTTGCTTCTCTTTAGCTAGTGTTTCTGTCTTTGCATAACCACAGAGGAGATGCTGAAAATTAATATTTCTTTCTATGCCACTGTGCTGGGGTGCACTTGCTTCAGACTGCTAAAGGAATCTGAACATGACCTAGACTTGCTTTGCTTGAGACTTGCTTTGCCCAACTAATCAGACTTAAAATTAAGACAATATGAGGAGGTGAGAGAAATTTTGGACTTAAGCAGCTTGTCATTGCTATTCCAGCTGTTTCACCTCAACACTTATTTACTCCATTCCAGCCATAGCTCTCAACACAATTGGTAGCCAGTCAGCTTCAACTTGTGACGTGTTTAGGATATGAGACACGGCCCAGTTCTTTGCATCCTGTGGCACTTTACACATTGGGGAAATGAATTCAATCCTTGTTTGCAAATACAGAAACTATGGCAGGAAAATACCTCCCAGAAGAAAAATTTCATTGCTGGAAAACAGAATTGGAGCAGTCTTCCTTCTGCTTTTCTCATCTTCGGGACCACCTGGCTGTGTTGTACTTTTGAATATCGTATTTGTACAGCAAAATAGAGTAGCTTTATTCTACTTTGTAATGAAGGCCTGTGGACACTCTCAGGAAAATCAACAATAACAGCACTATGAAAATGTAAGACATTGGTTATTCTTATGGAATTATATCCTGATCACTGCTCTGTGAGTAAATAAAGTCTTTGACTTTTAGTAAGACTTGTGTTTGCTCTGCCTCAGGCCATCTACAAACCCCTTGAACGCTGTATTCCTCCTCTGTTTCAAGCAGGCTTTCTTATGCTATCTGAGGATTATATCTGCCGTGAACCTCACTGCACTGACACAGAAATCAACAGATCAGGCATCACCCCATGTGACATAGATTTCATAGACAAAATATCTGAAGTACAGCATATTTCCAGGAGCAAATGAAAGATTTCACTGAGCTCTTAAGACGGGGTGCCAACCTCCCTCCTCATAGTGAGGGAGACACTCTTTACCTGCTATGCCAAAGCTTAAGATACATTAGTATACCAGACACTCGCACCGCCAAACTCAGCGCAGGGAAGCATTCGACATGTACTCACAGGTGACTGGTTAATACAATTTCCTTCATTTTCAATTAGGGCATATTCAGTTTAATTTAGATAGCTGTTCCTCCTCTGCCACTGGGGCTTGTGTCAAGCTTATACAGGGGATGCAGCAAGCTGTATTAGCATAGATATTAAAGTCACTCATTTCAAGTATGACATGGTCAGAGCAGGCAAAGCAGCACCAGGTAAAGCTAGGTTGAACCTGAGCTGAAACTGTATTCCTGTGCTTGAAAATAATAGCTACTAACTATCAACAACCCTCAGAAGGGTAATTTAAAAGCATCGTTTGTGCTGGTACTTTTACCTGTAGAGATATCAAATGTTAAACTATAGCTGCCTACCCCTTTCTGATACTTGTCTTTATGCTTCCTCACCTGAAGAGAAAGGTGTCTTCCTTATTCATTGCAAATCTTGCCTCATCAAAGAATATTTGTTGCCATGCATTACTTGTACCATGGCAACAGCAAGAAAACCCAGTCAAGATTAGCATCCTATTAACTTTCTACTTTACCAGCATTAAATGCAAATAGGGAGAGGTAGTCATGGCCTGAAAGAGCCTACAATTTCAGTAAACAAGGTGGAAAATAGATGGGAGGGGAATAGAACCAAAGGGGTGAAGTGGTGTGCTGGAAGTTACAAAGCAAAGAAAAACTGAAATAATAAACAGTCTTCAGGTCACCTAGTTCCCAATCGCTAGGCAATGATGCCCTCACCCTGAAATAAAAATTGTCTTCTGCTCATTTCATTTAGCGCCAGGCTGATCAAATCCCCATTCTCCAGCTGCTGCTGCTGCTGTTGTTGCTGCTAGTTTTGTGTGGCAAGAACGACTGCTCTTCTCTAATGCCTGATTAAAGGAAAGCTTGAAGATGCATTGGTTAGTGCTTATGAAATGATACTGTACGATTTACACCTGTCTGTTTGATAGCACCTTCTGAGAGCTGGAGAGGGCATTTATAGATGCTCCTGAGCAGTGCTGGAAGCCAAAGGACTGAGTCACAGTGTGGGTTAGCACATGCCAGCCATAATAACCTGGCCACGTGTAAACACTTAGCTGGTAGCAAATGAGAGGTAATTCTATTTTAATATCTGGGAACTAGCTATTGTTTTTGAAAATATCTGGGAGTATCTGATTTTTTGTTTTCTTGTTTGTTTTCATTTTTCTGCTCCTGTTCCTCCTTTCAAGTGTGGAACTTCTTCATAAAGGAGACACAAATCTGAGCAAATTGTTCCAAAAAGGGAGTATAGAGGAAAAGCCTTCCAGGATACCATGTAAGATCTGAAGAAGATTCAGCAAGGGCCATAAGTTCTCTTCTCTGCCCTACTTTCCCTTCTCCCAGTAAGGAGGCAAGGGATGGAGTTATCTGTTCTTTAGTTCTCCTAATTATGAAATCATTCTTACAATATGTTGAAAGTGACCCATGCTGTTCAGCATTTGAAGAAGGCATTGCGGAGAGAGTCAGTTGTACATGATATTCTTATCATTAGATCTGTGAATATTTGTATTTAACACCACTGCCTTCTAACAGAAATGGGACACATCTCAGTAATTTTCTCAAAACAAGATGCTATAACTACATATGGTTCTATGCTATCTGGAGCTTTGTAACAATATAATTTTCACATCTTTGTTCTATTAATGGATTTAGAATTATACACACACACACACACACACACACACACACGTATACATATAGACATACATAAATTCTAAAGGGTTAAATTTTTATGTGAGACTAACACACAACTTCCAAACTTAGGAGTGGATACTTAAAAATGTTGAGCACTGTATATTCTGATAACTAGGCAATGAAAATGTAGCTTTACCTGGGTTGCTGGCGTTCATATAACAGGTCTGTGGCAGAAGCTGGAAGATATACCAAACTTGTCTCTTTACCTTGTAGTTTATACACAGATTATTCTCTTCCTGTACTTAGGGTAAACTCAATTCAGCGAAGCTTTTTCGCTGTATTCACCCGAATTACCATACATCAACTACCAAAAACAAAAATAACTCTGTCTTTTGGTAAGGAGTTGGTACTGCTTAACCCTGCCAATTTGAGCTTCGATATAGGGAAGTTTTGTTAGCTAAGGTACCTCCCACACAAAATTCAAGCCTCTTCATATGGTGTTATACTCAAAATCTTGTTTATGGGTAGAGGAAGCACACCCTGTATACAGATGTTTATAAAGCCACAAATTTATTGTTCATATAATTAAAGTCTTAAGAGTTTAATCATTATTAATCTAGATTGAATTGTTATAGAAAAAGAAAGAAATAATAATAATACAGTTAGAATATTTCTATATTGAAAAAGTTTCATTAATAGCAATAACATATTTAAAACTGTTACACACAAACCTTTTAGTTTCTACCTCTTCTCCTGGGGCTATGCTCACCCTCCTGCTGCTCAGGGTTATTTTTACACGTGCGCTAGCACGCTTTTACACCTTGCTCTCTCTTCATTGGTCCACAGCACCATGTTACATCTGATTTTGTGGCATATGGTTCCCCTTAAAACCAGTTTTGTCCAGCTCCAGCTCTGCATTTCTTTAACTGAGCATTGGTGAGTTGTTCATAGCCGTTGGCTCCCCAGTGCCAGCCTGTGCCCTGTCTCTTATGCCCCCTGCCCGCGCTCCTCGGCATCGTATTGTCCGTCTTCCTTTCTTAAGGAGTCTGCTGTCATACCACGACTGTATTTCTCTACACTAAATTATTATGTTAAGAGTCATAAATATCTCACGCTACACAGAACAACTGCGTGTAACCTCTGTCTACAAAATCACATTATACAAAACCATGGTGGTACCATACAAATATAAATAAAAGTAAAACAAATTAGCCAGAGACACCTGGCCAACTAGAGAAATTGCTGTCACAGCTAAATCAAATAAAACAAAGCTACAGATAGGTCAAGAAAAGTTCAGACAGCACAAGCCTGACAAGCCTCAGTCCTGAGGCCTTGCAAATTCAGGACAAAGTTTATGGACTGTTGCTAGTGATGGTAACATTGTATTACAGGGCTGTACACAGTTACAATAGGCTATCAAAAATGAACTTCACCTCATCTAAAGAAATAAAATAAGACAGTAAAAATTCAGTTTCTTTCCCCTGGAGCTATTTCAGCAATGTTCCCTAAAGACATTTACACAAAATAACTGGTCAATTGGTTTCAAATAACAGTAAACACACTGAATCTGTTGTCTTCCCTCCTCTTCCTTCTTGGCATATAGAGCAGGTCTTATGTGCTTGGTCAATGTGCTTGGTGCCATTTGCAAATAGAAAGAAATGATATTTCTGCAAAGAAATGAAATCTACTGAAAGGCTACTGAAAGCCTTTTCTAGGTTAGCCATATGAGGATGTATTTATCACATTTTTAAAGTGCAAAATATGCTACATCAACACACTAAAACCACTATTCTAGCATTGCTAGAGTAAAATAATTAAGATGACAGCTATTTCTTCACTTTTCTTATTGAATTATCTTTGATGTAAATTTTTTTTTGGTAAATTTTAAAACCACACCAGCGGCTTTTGTCATGCTATGTATGTAGCTTTTGTCAAGCTACATGCCAGCATGTGGCTTTTGTCATGTTCATCGGGGTTTCCTTTAGTTTAAAGTATCTTGACAATCAGAGTTTTAAGACTTTAGCCTTTAGCCCTT